>NC_053121.1:6528110-6695610 GCF_010015445.1 Perca fluviatilis | reverse complement strand
AAATGCATAGTCCAAGGTGTCGAGGGTCAGGTCTTTTATATTTTATCTGGCAATGGGATGGACAGAATTGTTAAGTTGGCTGTTTTTAAGAACATTGATGGCATCCAAAAGTAAGTGTGAATTATCTTGAAGTGGTTATGACACACACCTGATGTGAACAGTGACTAACTCAAAGCCTATGTTTCTGCAGATACACAGCCCACCTCCAGTCTGTAGGCAAGACCATCACAACGGCAAATTTCTACCTGAGGAACATACAGCAGTTCTTCAAATTTTTTCGGAAACCCCGTCCGGCCCAGTCCTTCGACTGGCGATGGATGCGGTGAGCGTGCTGCGCACCGTCAAGTGCCTCACAGACATAAACTGGAACGTTGTCCTGCACCAGCTGGCAGTGAAAAGCCACAAGATGGCCATTATAATATCCTGCCGGGGCCAAACTGATGATCCCAGAGTTGCTGGGTAAGTGTGCATCCCTCTTTCCAAAATAGCCAAAATAGTCCATCTCCAACGGAAGCCTGCCGTGCAAAGTGATGTGTGCGTTTATCTTCCCCTCAGTGTTCCCCTCACCATTTTAACAGCTACTTTGCGGCCTTCACAGCCTCTATTTACGGTCATCGCCTGGGGGTACTCGGTAACCTCTGGGTTTGCGAGGTTGAGGAGGCCGCAGTGAGTCTTGTGAGTCTGTTGTTTTTGTAAATTTTTCCTCTGAATGAGTGTGTCCGTTTTCTGTGACAGGGAACACAAGTCATTTGGGGCGGCCCAAATGTTCTTGGAGATTGACGAGTTTCGCTGGCTGGAGAGGTGGCTGTAGCTGCGGGCGGCCAGTAAGCCACCGAACCAGCTGTATTTTGGGAAGGGCCCTTGTTAAAACTTCTTGCACAACCTGCAGGTAGCGTGTGCGGAGATGGGCCTTAAAAGGTGCCCCAACTTCACCAACCTGAGGACCACTGTGTCTGCTCATGTGAGTTCTTCTCAGTCACTTATCTGCTCAGGCTGGATTTCATTAAAATCTGCTCGCTTAACTAACGGTAGCAATCTTTTCTCTTCTACTTTTTTAAGGCCGTTTTAAGGCCAAGAACAACCGGCCTGCCGATTAGCGGAAGATGGTGGCCACCTTTATGTGCCACAACAGCGCCCCAGCGACTGCTTCACGCCTGAGCCTGAACGTGGCCCAGTCAAAGAGGATGAGGGAGCATTTCCACTAGGCCCTCACCCCTACCAGGAGTCAGGGACCTCGGGACTGGAGGAGGAGAGGGAGTTTATGGCGAGGCTGCAAAATGTAAGTAAAACTCTAAGATATGTACTTTGAAGACTCAGTCCATTTTATGTCTGTTACACCAGACCTCACTGTGTTTTGTGTTTGTTTTTTCTCAACAGACACCAGAGAAGGCCGATCGGGATGAGCCAGTACGGCAGGCTGATGGTGGCGTTGACTGCGCTCAAGGCTCAACTCCACCTGTCAAAAAAAGACTTCGGAGAGGGCGAGAAGGACAGCGCATTGGGTGTCACAAAAGAGTTGCAGCCCTAGACAAACACACACACACTCACACGTAAACGTTTTTTTGAATTGTGTTTTAGATTGGTTAAGATTAATTTTGTATTATAACATTTTTTTTTAAGATTCCTTTTTTTATTAGATGTTCTTTTTTAGTAGATGTTAAGATTAATTTTCTTTTAGTGTGTTTTCATGTTCTATTTTGGTATGTGTTCAATACAAGTTCCTTTTTACTTAAAATGACAACTATAATACTGAGCACGCTTAGCCTAAACATGAAGCTAGGAACACCAAATTGGTCAGGTATTCTCAACACAGGCCCACCTTCGAGTTTGTAAAGTTTCAAAGTATCTAGTTTTATTAAAATACATAGATATCCAGTGCAATACTTAACAACTGTCATAGAGTGAATGGGAACTACATTTCCTGACTGCCATTTCTTTTAGTGACAGACTATGGAGCTGGAATCAGCTTGGTTTAGTAGAGCACTCTCCACTGTACAACATATCTAAATGTCATAGTCATAACTAATTTCAAAATGTTTTTATTATGACCAGAAATCCTCCTCACTCGTCAGTAACCTCCTTTTTAAAAACTGTTTATTGCACTATATTTTATTTAAAATGTGCTGTTTTATAAAATAAAGCTATTCTAACTAAACTTTTTAAAGCTTTGTTTCATTCAAATGTTAATCTGAAATGTTATTTGGCATGTTAATGTGTTGTGACTTGAGAATTGACTATCGTAAATAGGCAATGAGTAAATGTTGAAGATTGACCAGTTTTCAACGTTGAAAATTTGACGTCTTTTAAATTTTCATTTTCAACATTCAGGAGACCGTAATTAGACGTTGAAAATCAGCCTGTTTTCAACGTTGAAAAGTCGGACAAATTTGACGTCTTTTCAATTTTAATTTTCAACCTTCAGGAGACCGTAATTAGACGTTGAAGATCGACCTGTTTTCAACGTTGAAAAGTCGGACAAATTTGACGTCTTTTCAATTTTCATTTTTGACCTTCAGGAGACCGTAATTAGACTTTGAAGATTTACGTCTATTCAACGTCTAATAGACGACTTTTTGCTAGCTGGGCAGGCTGTCACTTGACATGCGGTGGTACACAGCTATCAGCTTCTGGCCCTACTCCCGAGACAAAAATGTTCCTGCATGGAGCCTGTGGTCCAATCCCAAAGTCCTGACTCACAGACTCACGGACTTTGGTGCACGTTCTCGCGAAATTCGTAAGGGCTTAGGGTTGTCCCAATGTGGAATTTCAAAGGGCGTGAGGGTTTGAGTACACACTTACCGAGCCCTTTCCATGAGTCTGCATCGATGCAGACTTCACCAAAGGGAATTATCCACAGTTCAAAGCGTTGTGACGTTTAACGCGGAGACGATAGGGAAATCCGGAAATTACGAAGGTAAACAACAGCACGACACACGACCACGGAACGGACCAACCTGTTGTCCAGCTTGTAAAACAAGAGTTTGGAATCAGGTAGCCGTCTCCTGGGCCTTGGCCGTGTGGAAAGCAACAAACTTAAAATGAAAATTCCCAAACCGGCAAGTGTCAGCAACATCTTTGTTATTAAACGTCGCCAAGGTAACGTGATCTCGTGAAGTGCTGTCCCGATCCCATTTCTACCTATCTGAGCCCATGGCCTTTCTTGTGCCCCTAATATTTTGTGCACAGTCATGTGTTTCTCTCCAGCTGTCAATTTCCTCATCTGTAATGTTTCCCTCATGCCTGGCAGCTTCTTTAAGGGCACAACCATGGCAATTGGAGGATAGAACCTCAGTCGATCACCAGTCCCGTAAAAATATCGATGCACACCCCAATCCCATAGTTTGATGTGAACCCTGTTTTCTGCCAAGTGCCATCAAAAGACACACTGATATTTATCACTGCATCTGCATCCTCTCTCAGCAACTCTGCCACATCTGCATCGATATCGGCATAGGCCTGCCTGACATGCTCCCTCATCCTGTGACTCCAGACCCCTCTCAATTTCTGCCGTTAAAATGAAATGTGTATTGTATAAATAACTGTTCATTTGTTTTGTTTTTATAGATACAGTGCACAAAATCTGTACTGTAAGTAAAACTGACCACCGCAACACAACATAATGAATGAGATGGTATTTTATTCTATTCTTATAAATCCATCCTTATTCCATCCATACAAAACAAATATTGTTACAGTAATGTTATAATATGTTACAAGGTGGTAACAGCCACACGTATTGGTCTATTTCTGACATTAGAATTTCTACAGACTGCTTCAACTTTTCTGACACAAAACGGTTTCCATAGCGTACCTGTCACTCCCTTGGTGAAGGCCAGGGAGCCCCAGCACCTTGCTGATTTTTCTGAGAGCTGCAAATCCCAATCCTAACTCGTGTGCCAAGAGGACCATTCGCACATTGACATCAAATTCGACATCGTTCCTGGACTCATCTCGAAGTCGCGTAGATGTGTACACGCTCCTGCGGTACTTGTCATCTTTACACAGACAGCACTCAAGCAATAAACTGCTACAGAACCCATGATTCTGTGGATCTATATTCATTTTTAGCCCTGACATACCACAATTCGGACAAGTTAAATCACAAATCAGCTCATTCAATCGCACAACATGAACAAGCAGCCACTGTTGTGTAGCTTGCGCTTCATCTTTATTTACAGATTGGCTTATATCTAAATCACCCCCCCGGTTTCCCATCGACAGCTTACATTCAGATGCGCTTCCCGAGGGCATTTCACCTGGTAATCCATTGCTAATTTTCCTTTTCCCCCTTGCAAGTGACAACTGCTGTACTCTTTTTAATGATTTACGCGAAGTCATTTTCATTCATTCACTCAAAAGGTCCAAACCAGGAAGCGTCAAAGCATACCATGTGACGATTCTGAACGAATCACGTTGTCAGAAATTGGCATCAGCCAATGAGATTGCGCATTTAGAGTTAAATCCCCCCTTTTACTTTAAAGATTGGTTGCTGATAAAAAGGAAATGACCATATTTGGATCCGACAGCATTGTACAGGAGAGACAGAGCTTTCCAACGGTATATGAGATGACAGGGTGCAGGAAGCGATCGCGGAGCAGTGGGATGATTTAGAACGCCAACTTTTGTTGAATTTAGGTGAAATCTACCGACGCAAACAGACAAAGTGTTGTAAAATAAAGACCTAAATGTGTATGTCGGACTTTTATTCATCACAAATCTGAAAGACTACATGTTATTGAAGACAAATATCCAAAAATCTCAAAATTGACCAGTGAAAAAAACAAAACAATGTTTTTGCCTGCCATGTCTCGCCTTAATACACCCATGGGCATGACAAAGGTACAGGTTTTGAGATGCTTACGTAAGCAACTAGCTTTGTTGAGATTTGCCCGTTTTCACCGGCAGTTTCAAAATATGAGATTTTCATAGTAAAGGGGTGTCAATGGGATTTTTGGAGGTACTTTGCAATAAATAGATAAAATACCGCTAGTATGGGTGGCATAAAAAGAAATATTAGAAAACCGGTGTGAAAAGATGTACAATTTATACAGGCACCTTATGGGAAGAAAAGGGAGTTTGCAGGGTGAGTCTCATCTTGTAGGATCTTTAGGCCTTTCCGGTGGATACGGGCCTCGTAGATCTCACAAATGGGGGAAAGTTTGCAGCCAATGATTTTTGAGGCTGTGTTGACTATCCTATCCAGCTGCAACCTCTGCTGGACAGTAGAGTTTCCATACCAGACAGTAACGGAAAAAGTAAGGACACTCTAGATGGCGGCTCGGTAGAACTGTAACATCCCACACAGGTTACCCCAAATTTCCTCAAATGGCAAAGAAAAAAAAGCCTCTGATGGGCTTTTTTGGTAATGTTGGTAATGTTATCATCCCATTTTAAAGATGATGATATTGTTGTGCCTAGAAACCTAAAACTGTCCACCCGCTCCACCACTTCTCCACTAATGTACAAGGGCTGGGACGGCTTCCCACTTCTGCGGTAGTCGACCACTAGCTCCTTAGTTTTGGAGACATTTAACTCTAAGTTGTGGTTGGAACACCATTCAATCAGTGAGAGGACCTCATTTCTATAGGCAACATCATCATCCCCAGAAATTTACCCCACCACCGTTCTATCATCTGCAAATTTAAACATTTTAACAGAATCAGTATGTGATGTACGGTCATTAGTATACAACAAATATAGAAGAGGTGATAAAACACACCCTTGGGGGGCACCGGTGTTAATGTGCTTGAGATTAGAGATGTTATTACTGATTTTGATCACTTGTGTTCTCTGCAATAGGAAATCCAAGATCCAGTGACATAAGGAAATATGGACCTCCATTTGTTGAAGTTTCTGAAAAAGTTTACTGGGTAAAATTGTATTAAAAGCAGAGCTATAATCTATAAAGAGGACCTTTTTCATAGTTGCCTGGGGCCTCCAGGTGCTGTAGAATGGAGTGGAGACATAGGGATACAGCATCCTCAACAGACCTGTTTGCCCTGTATGCAAACTGGAAGCGGTCTAACCTGACCACATTGGACAGATGTTTACATACTATTCTCTCAAAGATTTTCATTATAACAGATGTTAGTGCTACAGGTCTGTAATCATTCAGGCAATTAATGCTGGGTTTTTTGGGCAGAGGAATTATGACAGCGGACTTAAAACATTGAGGGACAATGCATTCCCTCAGAGACCGGTTAAATATGTCTGTGAGGACTGAGGCAAGTTCATCTGCACAGTGCTTGATAGTAGCGGAGGATACAAGGTCAGGACCTGCAGCTTTCCTGCAGTTCTGCTTTTGTAGTAGGAGCCTGACCTCATCCTCCTGTTACAAAAGGAGGGCTGGGGTTATGTGACGTCATCGGTTGTGTGATGTCATCGACATGGTATCTGCGACAATAAAATTCATTGAGCCTGTCAGGCAGCTTCGGATCATCAGTGACCACTGGCGCTGTACTTGTATAGTTAGTAATCTGCTTCAGGCCCTCCCATATTCCTCTACTGTCATCAGCCTCAAGTTTCCTTTCCAGCTTGTGCCTGTAGTCAGCCTTGGCCTTATTGACAGCTCTCTCAAAGTCATATTTAGCCGCCTTGTACAGATCTCTATCCCCACTCTTGTAGGCTATGTTTGCAAACTATGTTTGTTTTTCCATAGATGTTTTATCTCTCTGCTAAACCATGGCTTATTATTACTGTACACAGTCACAGACTGAGTGGGCACACATACATTTTCAGAGAAGTTTATGTAGGCATTAACCACCTCAGCAAATTTATTAAGATCATGACATGACTCTTTAAAAACCGACCTGTCTGTGTTATCAAAACAGTCCTTGAGTACACAAATTGCTTGAGAAGACCATTGTTTTAATACCTTAGGTCGTTGGTTTAACAGATTTTAGTTTCTGACGGTAGATGGGGATCAGAAGGACAGTGTTATGGTCTGACTGCCCTAGGGGAGCCCACGCAATGGTACAATAACACTGGTCCAATACTTTATCATACCTGGTGGGCACCTGAATTTGCTGTTTAAACCTGGGCAGAGACCGCTTCAAGTTGACGTGATTAAAGTCCCCTAGAACCAGCACCATAGCATCCAGATAAGAGTTTTCAATGTTCGTAATATGAGCAGAGAGTTGCTGGGCTGCTTCAGACCCAGTAGCTTGTGGAGGTATATAATAAGCGACCAGTATGATGGAAGTGAAATTCCTTGGTAGGTAGAACGGTCTGCATTTTATGGTAAGCGTCTCGAGAACTGGAGAGCAAGCCTGTGCAATCACTGTTGTGTCTGTACACCATCTCTTGTTCACATAGAGACATACACCGGCGCCTTTGGACTTGTGAGAGGCCTCGGCGCGGTGGAGAGTGAAGCCGTCCTGGTTTACCGCCGAGTCGGGGATGCCGGTTAAGCCAGGTTTCGGTGAGACACAGGATGGAGCAATCTGCAATGATGTAAATGTAAATTTAAAAAAAAAAAGCGCTTTAACATAGTACAGGAACCATTCACCATTCATACACTGCCATACAAGGTGCCACCTGCTCATCAGATAAACATTCACACACATTTACACTCCGATGGCGCAGCATCGGGGGCAACTCAGGGTTTAGTGTCTTACCCAAGGACACTTCGGCATGGCAGGGCCAGGGATCGAACCACCAACCTTCCGATTGGCAGGCGACCTCTCTACCACTTAGCCACCTGCTATTGATGAGGATGGCAAGCTCATTGTGTTTGTTGACCAGTGAGCGGACGTTGGAGAGTAGAATGCTCGGTAGTGGGGATCGATGCCTCCGTCGTTTAAGCCGGACCAGAGCGCCAGCTCTTTTGCCCCGTTTCCTGGGCTTCAGCTGGGTCTTGTGGTTGGCGTGCGCCCGCCCAACCCTGGTGACTGCAGATCCGATAAAGACGTCCTCATAAAAGTTCAACTTTGGTTGAAGGTTTACCATATTATCTCGTATGTGAAGGAGAGCCAGCCTTTCGTATTTTATCAGCCCAAAGATGTAATCTACTCGAAAACATAGCACTAACAAACATATCAACAGTCAGAGCAACACTATGTCGCCATTGGACGGTGCCATCTTGGATCAGTCTCTGTGGATTGAGGACATATTAACTACTATTACTTATACTTAACGTTACTATTATACTATTAGCTTTGCCGTTGTACAGTAGTAACATAACATTTATTGACCAGTAACGTTCAAGCTTTTAAAACAAATGCGGTGGTAAAATATGTGATCAACAAAGAATTATGTAAAAATGACAAGGTGAACCGATGCTGTTAATGAACCAGCGAATCAGTTGTGAGTCGATATGTGTAATAATTTAACACACAAACATATTAAACAAATGGCAAAACTGAAATCATACTTAAATCTTCCTCTATTCTTCATGTTGCACAGGCTCGGCATTACTGGGCCATCAATGCCACAAACCTAGTGTTGCAACGTTTTTATGGAGGGGAGGACACCTGCCCAGACTTCAGGCTGGTCAGAGAGGCCATGCAGCAGCTCATGCTGGCCCTGAAGACGGACAGGCAGCACGGATGGGGCCCAACCCTGGAGACACCCTCGTGTTCCTGTTCTGGGCTGGCCTACAGAGTTGTCTCCAGGGTCTTCTGCATGCCTCTTCCCACGGTCCACAGAGTTGTCCACAGCAGTGATTTTCAACCACTGTGCCGCGGCACACTAGTGTGCCGTGAGAGATCGTCCAGTGTGCCGTGGGAAATTGTCAGATTTTACTTAATTGGTCCATCCATTTTTTTATTGAGTTACGCTTCGGATTGTTGCACATCTGTGCCTGCAATGTGATGACTGGCAGAGCAATTAAATACTATTCCGTGTCAGTAGGTGGCAGTATAGCGCAATAATGACCTTGTTACGCGCGAAAGGCAGTGACAGC
Organism: Perca fluviatilis; assembly: GCF_010015445.1. NCBI lineage: Eukaryota > Metazoa > Chordata > Actinopteri > Perciformes > Percidae > Perca > Perca fluviatilis. The sequence goes on along the minus strand of NC_053121.1, from coordinate 6,686,708 downwards.
AGTAGGGTCGAGATCATTAATGTAAGCCTGCAACAGCGATGGATACATTTTTAAAAAGGAAAAATGCTGATTCTGATCTGGGCACTGGACAAAATTCTAACCCAGATCAAGAACCTAGTACGAGTGGTGGTCAAAAGAAAGCAAAAACAGTGAGCTCGAGGCAATACAACGAAAGTTATCTTTCATTAGGATTTACTTTCACCGGGGATCCAACTGCACCGACTCCGTTATGCTTGGTGTGTGGGGAAAAGCTATCCAACAGTGCCATGATCCCAACCAAGCTTAAACGCCATCTCCAAACAAAACACCCGTCACTTCAAAACAAGAACATGGACTATTTTGTCCGCCTGCGTGAACACACTGAGAAACAGGTAACGTTAATGAGAAAAACCACAAATGTGTCTGAGAGAGCTCTCAAAGCTAGATACTTAGTAGCTGAACTAGTAGCCAAATCAAAAAAGCCACACACTGTTGCAGAGACATTAATATTACCTGCCTGCAAAGCCATTGTGAATGAGATGCTCGGCCCTGACGCGGTTAAAGAAGTAGCCAGAGTCCCTCTCTCAGATAACACAATTGCCAGACGTATTTCTGACATGTCTGCAGACATAGACTGTGTTGTTTTGGAAATGATACGCATCAGTGGGAAATTTGCACTGCAACTAGAGTCTACGGACATTAGTGGACATGCTCAACTCTTGGCCAATGTGCGTTTTGTGGATGGAGACTCCATCAGAGAAAACTTCCTATTTTGCAAATCATTGCCAGAAAAAACAACAGGAGAGGAAATATTTCGGGTCACAACAGAATATCTAGAACAAGGAGGACTTAAGTGGGAAAACTGCATGAGTGTCTGCACTGATGGAGCAGCAGCCATGGTCGGGCGCTGCAAAGGCTTCGTTAGCAGAGTGAAAGAGAGACACCCAGATGTTATTGTTACGCACTGTTTTTTGCACCACGAGGCACTTGTCGCCAAAACTTTACCAGCAGACCTAGCTCCTGTGTTGGATGATGTTGTGCGCATGGTAAACTTCGTCAAGACCAGACCTCTGAAAAGCCGCATATTTGCATCTTTATGTGAGGAAATGGGAGCGGAGCATAAAGCCTTATTGCTCCACACGGAGGTCCGATGGTTGTCGCGCGGCAAAGTGTTGGCCCGTGTGTATGAGCTGCGGGAGGAACTTAAAGTGTTTCTGACTGATGAGAGGTGCGATAAAGCAAAGCTGCTTGCATCTGATGAGTGGTGTGCAAGGCTGGCATACATGGCAGACATATTTCAGCATCTGAATGAACTGAACACACGAATGCAAGGCAGAAATGAAAACCTACTCACAAGCACAGACAAAATAAATGGATTCCGTTCAAAGGTGCACCTCTGGCAACAACATCTGGAAAATGCCAAGCTTGACCTGTTCCCACTCACCCATAAATGGCAAGGAGATGTCAACACTGCTGCACTGTGTGAGATAATAGGTAAACATTTGAAAACTCTTGAGGAGAAGTTGTCATTTTATTTCCCCTCAACCTCCACTGAATGCCTTGACTGCGTTAGGGACCCATATAGCTCAGCAGCAGTTTTTGGAAAGGACATGACTTTACAGGAGCAGGAGGGACTAACTGAACTGAGACAAGACCGTGGGTTAAAGCTAAGCTTTGCTGATCTACCTTTGGACAGTTTTTGGTTGACTGCTGCCAAGGAGTTCCCCATTCTGGCAAACAGAGCTATTTCAGCATTGCTCCCATTTTCCACAATATATCTTTGTGAGCTGAGCTTCTCAAGCATGACTGCTATAAAAACAAAAAAAAAGAGAGCGACAGAGCGGTCGAGGAAGAGCTTTGTGTGTGCCTTTCTTCAGTTCCTGCCAGGATATCAGCTTTGTGTTCATCTAAACAGGCCCAGGTTTCACACTAAGTGAGTATAAACACATTGAGAGACTAAGTCTTCATTATATACTGTAATAGGCTACAATGTGTGATTTTGTAACATTTTTGGTTGGTAGTGTGCCGCGGGACTTTTTCAATGTAAAAAATGTGCCGTGGCTCAAAAAAGGTTGAAAAACACTGGTCCACAGGATGGTGGATGAGGTGGTGGCTGTGCTCCCCCAGTTTGTCCACTTCTCCCGAACACAGGAGGAGCTCCAGGTGGTCGGGGATGGTTTTGCCCGGTTGGCTCATCACCACGCATTTGCCAAGGCAGCAGGGGCAGTAGATGGCTGCCACATCCGCATAAAATGTCCTGGCGGCCCTGATGGTCACAACTACAACAACAGGAAGCTCTTCCTGTCCGTGGTGCTCCAGGCAGTCTGTGACCATCAGGCTCGCTTTGACATCTTTGTTGGTTACCAAGGAAGTGTGCATGATGCACGCATCCTAAAGAACAGCCCCATCTACATTAGGGGGACTTACCCTCCACCTGGGTATTTTCTCTTAGCTGATGGTGGCTACCCATGTCTACAGGAACCCCTGGCCCTTATCACACCATAAAAGAGGCCAGTGAGAGGCATGGCAGAGCAACGGTTTAATTACCATCATTCCAGAGGTCGCACAATCATTGAGCGTGCCTTTGGAATGATGACAACCCGCTCAGGTGCATCTTTTTAGAAGCACTTGAAGTACATCCACTGTTTGTCCCTAAGGTAATAAATCATTGCAATATTTCTGTAGTGAATTTCTTAATCAAATCATAAGATCCTACTCAAAACAACAGTTAGTTGGCTGGCTGACTAAACAGGGAGGGACTAGAAATAGTATGTTGCTTCTTTATTTTGAGAGTGAATTGCCCCACAATATGAATATAGTTTAATAACTTTTATTTTGTTGGTAACCGTTGTTGTATAAAGTTATTTGTATAATCACAATATTAAACTCCAGGGTGAGATTCTATGGCACTTCAGTGAAGCTTAATGTTACAGACCTCGGCGCATCACTGTTAAATCACACCCTTGTGTAATACTGCACGGTTTTACATCTATGGATAGAGTATCTCCCGAATATGATAAAAAAAAGATAAGTCTCATAACAGGAATATTTATGTCCAAAACACACAAACAACATGCTAGCTCCATGGGTTCAGTGATAGCAGCCTCCATAGAAACCACCAGCAGGTTATCAGTGGCGGATCAAGTAATGAAAATGAACATTCTGATTAATAGTGGATGTGTTGTGGGTAAAATAATGTATAATCAATGAGGAAAATATTACTGTGAACATAGCTGAGCTGCTGTCACCTGCTGTGCCTGTGCAATGTCTCACCGTAATAGGCAAAAGTAGTTGACACGAATTGAGCTCACTCCTGTAACCAATCATGCTTTAGACTGAGGTTAGGACCTCCTAACACAGAAATGTAGGTGGATAAAAATGTAGAAATAAATGTAAAGCATTTACTTATTCTTTTATTTATACATTTATTTCAATTTATTTATTGAGATTTCGGTCATGTTTCGTCCTCCATAAATAAGGTGAGGGTTTGAATATACACACACACACACACACACACACAAAACTTTGTTTATGCAACTCCAAGTGTTATATCACTGTATTTTTTTGTGTGAAGATGAATTGGGGCACACTTCCCCCTCTTGGGCTAAGCCTATCCACTTCTCAAGTGGTTAATGAAGGGCTACACTCAGTTGCCTGCCTCACTCCTCAACAAGAGCCCTTCAGCATTTACTTGAGCGCAACAGTGGTGGGAATAGTTTCAAAAGGCTTAATTCAAGGTGGATGATCCTGCTCAAGTGAATGACTTTCACTTTACTCAAGATGGTGGTGGCATGCTGTTCTTTTTTCACAACTTTTGAGAACAAAAGTTTGTATTCCATCTGGATGTAGAAAACAGCTGGCTTGGAGAAACTCTGCCCCAAACAGGCACAAGCTCACACTGCTGGCCAAAAACAGCAGCAGGAGACACGATGTGATGCTGTCAACTGGTTTACTGAGCTGGAATCATTCCTGGCCAGCTCAACTGCTGTTTATCTGCATCTTACACCCTTTTGGTGGATATAATTTAGCATAAAAAAAACAGAGCAGTTTTACATAAGGGGGTAAGCGAGCATCCGGAAAGTGTACCTCATATGGGGAGAATCTGAGGCTAACAAGCCATCACCTTCCACTAGCATTCCATTGACTGCCATTCATTTTGGCGTCACTTTGACAGCAAATAACTTTACATCTGAAGCGTTTGAAGACTCTATTTGTCCATTGTTTATTTCCAAAGAAACACGATAATGTATAAAAGGCTCAATTACCTTGTATCTCACGTTATGGCCCTGTCGCAGCAGTTTTTGCAAAAATAGGCTAACGATTGTGTCATAACCATGCGACTTGCTGTCGCACAGTAGATAAATTACCGTATAGTCAGGAGAAGCTCGCAGGCAATCGGGGGGACGTGGAGGCGTACAGTCAAGGGAGAAGCCCATGGAGAGTCCATGAAAATCATCGTAACAAAATATTTCAGCCATGTTTTGATGGATTGGAAATACTTCGGTATGTGGCAAGTGAATTCATATGAAGTAACATTTATCCAAGAACAACTAGAATGATTCAGATTTCTCTTGGCAAAGCTACCAGAAGACTTACAAATTTCAGACAGGTTGCTCATGTCACATCTGCGTCGTCAAGCTCAGTTTGAGGCTGCGCAGTATGCTCAGCCATCACCGGAAAAGTGCTTCTAATATCCTTCACTGGTCTCCGTTGAAGTCTATGGCTGTGTAAATTCTTTTCACTGTCTATGGTTTTAAACCAGTGCATTGTATAGTGACTTTAGGTATTAATTTTATCACCATATGTTCTTGCATGTATGTATATATTAGGGCTGTCAAAATTAATGTGATAGTGACGAGTAAACGCAAATTCCTTTTAACGCCACTCTTTTTTTTTTTTTACGTGCGATTAACACATGCACTGTGATTTGGGCCTCCAGCTCTGCAGCCCCCTCACTCTGACATCTCTCCATTCCTGTGTAATGTATGTAATAGCAACAGAGCGAAAACATTGTAATTTCCCCTTGTGGAATTGATAAAATATACATTATTATTATTATCATTATCATTATCATTATCATTATCATTATCATTAATATTATTATTCTGTGCTGTGCAGTGTTTTAAAACCGGATTGGAAAACCTCTAGAATATTATGTTCTTCCAGAAAGGCCATTAATTGACTGTACACAATCTTCTCCAGGATTTTTGAAAGGAAAGGCAATTTGGAGACAGGCCTGAAATTTGAAAAGGACTGCAGGATCTAGAGCAGGTTTTTTAATCAGAGGTTGTACTACTGCATGTTTAAAATTTTCCAGGGACCACACCTGAGGAATGACTGCTATTAATGACTGCAATAACAGATGGTCCTACAGTGGAGAAAACCTCCTTATATAGTCGAGGAGGGACTGCATCGTTTGGAGAACCTGAGGGCTTCAAATGACCTGTCAGAGTACAATAGGTGGACTCAAATGCACGACTCAAGACAAACAGGTAAGTGCAGTTTTATTGTTCCAAGAACAATCAGGCAACAGTACAAAATTGGCAGGCAAAAACGTCGTCAGGAAACAGGCAAAAGGTCTAGAGAACACTGGGATAGACAAACAAGGAAAACGCTGGAGAGTGAGTTGCGCAAGGTTCATCAACAATCTGGCACAGGTAAGTGAATTTGGTGAGTATTTATACTAGGGGAACAGGTGATGATGATTACACACAGGTGAGACACAAGGGATGGGAGGGTAATCACAGAGGCAGGAAGACAAGTGACCAGGAATGTATACAAACAGTGGATTTCAAAATATAACAGGAAGTCCAGAAAACAAACAAAACATAAAATATGAGCGGAGTGGGGCTGAACATGACATGACCAACAATCTCCTGTAAAAAGGAAAGAGTTACAGGCTCAAACTGGTCAAAAACAGCAGAGCTGGGGACAGAGATTGAGGGGTCATAAACTGAAGGTGAGATTTGAGCCCTAATTGAAGTGACCTTATCAACAAAAAAAGTGAAGGAAGTTTTCACACACAGCAGGGGACACCTCCTTACAGGCAGTCTCCGGGGCATTTAGAAGTGAGTCAATAGTGTTAAACAAAACACGAGGCTTGTGACAGTTTGACAGGATAATATCTGAGAAATGTTTTCTTTTAGCATCTTTCACAGTTTTCTGATAATGACGCCAGCAGTCCCTTGACATTTGAAAAGACACATGCAGTTTGTCCTTCTTCCACATGCACTCAGCTCTACGGCACTCACGTCTGACAGCATGAGTCTTGTCATTTAGCCAGGGCTCAGATTTAGTTTTAGGCTGCCTGGATTTTAATGGAGCCACAGTCTCTAAAACAGTTTGGCAGGTGGAGTGAATGCGCTGTTTCAGGTTTGCTGTGGATGTGACTGAAGTGCAGATTTTCTTTTTGAAAGCCGGCGGGCAAAGTTTGCACAGAAATGTAAGATTTTTTCCCATCCTCACCGACCTTTAACCTTAAAACTTGTTTAAATGGTCATACAAAGCCTCCATGCTGCTTTGTCGCCTCCATGCTGCTTTTTGTTTTGATGACGCATGCGGCGGTGCGACACTGGTGGCTGGTGTTGCCAGATTGGGTGTTTTTTCCGCTACATATTAAGGCCTGTTTACGGTGTGTTTTAGCCGGATTTTGGCCTGGAAGGCTCTATAGAAATCTGGCACCCTATCACAGTAATGTTCATCAGGCAGTAATACAGTACGTTCAGTTCATGTTCGCCCAAAATATGAACGAGTTCAGGCACAACACTGACTACGGTCACGCGCAAAGTCTCCCGGTTTTAGTTCCGGGAAATCTGGTCACCCTAGATTTACAGCCACCCCTTCTTGGCTTAAAATTACTTACCGTTTGTCCGCTACGGCCACTTAACAGGCTACACGTTATATACAGCCACTTGCCTTGCCTGGTCCTCCGGTAACGTTAGCAGTTAAGGCGTGACCAGTCGGGATCACTTCACTGGCTGGGGGTCAATTTTTTTGCGAGTAACTAACTTGAGTAACTTTACCATAAAATTCAGTGTGAGTACACAAATGTTTAAATGACTGAAAATGCCTGTCCCTAGTAACATTAGCCGTAATAAATTAGCCTGAAGCTATGCTTACCTGTTCAGGAGGAAATTCACCAACTCTGCGTCCTTTTGGGCTCTAAGCTGTCTCCATCTTTCAAATACATCTCCAATATTTACCTAGGGTTCGTTACATCTCTGGTCATGCAACTGTTCGAAGTTTTTTATTTTTTCCATTCAAATTTTTATTGAGCTATAGATTATTGTACAGACAGTGAATTAGTCAAGTCAGTGCTCTTTTTTATTTTTTTTGGAGCAGTGAAAGTAAAGGTACAGGTAAAGGTAGTTTCATTCCCCCATACCCTACCCAATCCCCAATCTACTACTTCTACTCATCTAACTCGTTCAGGAGGTATAGTGATACAGTGCGTATATGTATTTTTATAACTTTCATTGTTGCCTACGTTTTTTAGGTTGGGTAGAATATATCTCCATTGATCCCGTTGTTTGTTTGCTGCCTCCATGGCTGTACTACAGCTGTAGCGCGCTGGGATCGCGTTTTTACAGACCATCTGGCAACCCGGCCTGGCTGTCAGAATGGGCAGTTGATACCAACACACAGGCCAAAACACAAACAGAAAATCCATTACGGAACGAAAATTTCAAAGGAAAAAATACTGGCTTTGGCATTGTTGTCAGAAAACAGTATTTCAGCTTAGCATGTTACCTTAACTTCCCCTTGGTCAGGGAAAGATAATGGCTTGGGTTTAAATCATACTGTAAAATTAATGAAAAATAACGCCCTAGGGCATGCCCTGCTTTATCGTCTGTTTTAAAATAAATGGGACCATAATTACAGAATGAACATCATGCTGTATTGAAGAAGACTTAAAACTATTGTTTGAGGCCATAGACTTGTTAGGAACATTTTTATTAAGGTAATAAATCAAGTCAGAAATAGGGTTATTTCCTTACACTCCTATATAAACAAACTTCCTGCTGGAGATGAGAGAGAATGCAGGTTTAAGGCACTTCCTTATTGGTTTCACTTTGCAGGCCCGGAAGTTGGCGCTTGGTTTAAATAAGTGCTTAGTTAGGGCAAGAACAACATTATGATTTGGGTTTAACCTCTTAAGTCTGCCTCCAATATTAGAAACACAGCTAATTCCAAGGGTATACGTCTTATCACTCTACAACAAAAATCCCCCAAAATAGCAGCCAAAGAAGAGCAAAAAATACATTTCTTTGCTGTTTTGCAATGAAAAGTTGTGTTTAAAAGCATATCAACGCTGCTAAATGTTAATCCTGCGTTAATGCTGTTAAGTCTGTGTCTCTTTGAAAAATTTTTCACAGTCTACAGGTATTTTCCTTTCCGGGGGGAGGTGTCTAACGTGAAACAGGGATTTTTAGACTGTCCCTCGACTCTATTGGCTTTGAGGGTTTGATAGAGGCGTCAATCATCCAAATTGGCCAATGGATTCCCAAAATATCCGCCCGACCTTATATTGTCTGACTTCTGTCTAAGCTGCCATTCAAACCTGCTCAAGTTAGAACCTCAGAACTTCATTTCCTTTGTATGGCTGTTATTTGAATGGGAGAATGTATAGGTCTGGTTGATTTTTCCAAACAAAGCCAGAAACACTGTATTTAAATGGAATGAATACCAACAGTGACATATGAGTGAACCTTTAGAGGTTGGTACCTTAGAAATGTCAAATGTGCTCAAAATGGCACATTTGGAGAGTCCGCCTAAACATGCCTCTACTAAAACCTCTCTAACTTTGCTGTGCTTTACTTTATAAGCATCACTCCTTTCACATGTAATGTTAAGATGTTGGGCTTTGGGTTTCTAGAGGTTTTGGGCTGCAACTGCATCAATGCATTGCCATAAATCTCAGAAGTGTTACCTTTATTATGATCCCAAGCTCATTTAAATAGACTTTGTCATTGTAGAGATATACTCAGTTCTTTATGGGCGTGTCATTTGCGAGCCGGGGCCTGAGCCACAGGCATAGGACTTAAGAGGTTTATTTACTGTTTTGTGCAAAGAACATTTGTGGTCATGGTTAAGAGAAACCGATTCTCATCAGGTCTTCTCTTCTTTAACCATTTTCTTCATCCTGTATTTTAGTCTCTCTAACTCTTGGTCTAGAATTAAAATTATACAGCTGCTTTTTGCGTGTGTGTGTGTGTGTGTGTGTGTGTGTGTGTGTGTGTGTGTGTGTGTGTGTGTGTGTGCGTGTAGGGCAGAATAAGAAGCAGAGATGATAAGAGGTCAGCCACTATTAAGCTAGCTTAGCTTGTGTATATGCAAATACAATTCTATGCAGTGTGGCTGTGGGCCGTGATCATGTTAATCCTCTTCTTTCAAACTGCCAGCAGCTTTTTTTTACACTAAAGTTAATGTGAAAAAATCTCCAAAGTGAAAAAGAAAGTGTCTGATTTGGAAGAGGTTGTGCCCCTGGCATGCTTCAGATTGAGCAAAGTGCTTTGTAAAGTGAGAAAGTTTACCCGTTTCCTGTAGAGCACGGCTGCTATTCATTTTTAGAGCCAGGTTGGAACTCATAGAGTACAATGTGTTTAAATGTATATATTCGCTTTATGAAAAGAAGTCCAGGAAATACAGTATGTTCTATTTTCCCCAAGTACTTTTAAGATACCAATAAACATATATTTGTAGTGGGGGAAATTATCTTTGTCCACATTTCCTTCTATCATTTCACATAAAAAACATCCGGATAAGGGAAGGGAATCTACATTTCCTAAATAGCACTAAACATGAAGTAAACAGGAAACACGCATGATAATGGGAATGTCATCAGTTTTGCAAGTATTTGGTCATAAACCAAAGTATTGGACAAAATTAAAAGTTTGATAGTTTGAAAGTTTTTGGGAGGGAAAACTTTGACCTGCGGGGGCGCTACAGGAAAAGTCGCGATTGCCAAAGTCATTCGGATTCAACCTGAACCAGAAAATATTTAATAAGAATTTAGTGTGCGTTGTCGGGTTCAAGTATCCTTCATTTTTTCACGTGTCACTTTTCTGGTGTGTACACACTACATACTTCAAGCCTGCTCACAATTAGTGTGTATGGATTTACAACACATTCTCACTCCAGCCCGTCAAAAACCGACACTTGGTCAGGTGCCTTTTGCCGTTTGTTACTGATGCGAAAAGTCTCCTTTAGCTTCTCGCCCTTTGGTGTAATTTTTAGACGGTTGGTCGGGACTCATGGCATCACTTTTTGACACTCATGGCATCACTTTTTGACACTCTGTGTCGGGACGTACGTTTAACTGACATGTGGCACAAGAACGAGACAGGTTTAGGAAAAGATCGTGGTTGGGATTACAAAATGTACATTTCATTGACATGCGGGACATGCACGGGACAGGAACCCCCCATCTCTTGGGAGTTAGTCCTCTGTTGTTTGACCCATCCACCACCCCAAACTACTTCCTTACGCAGATTTTCGGTCTTTCATACTAATCACTACCGTTGTCACTCCAAATACTACATCATCTTACAGAGCTGCTGCAATGCGGAGCGACCTATACAGACGCTAAAGGGTGATTTTTGAATCGATATCTGACGGTGAGAGCAACTGACTAAGCGTCAGTATTTTACGAGTTGGGAGTGAGATGAGGTTGGGATTTAAGATACGCCTCCTGTACCGCTTTTAATGTTAAACCTAAAATGGAGGACGGATGATAAAGGGAGTGTCAAGTCTGAATCAGCAGCAGCATTGCATTTCCGTCAACTTCTGTCAAAAATGATTAAAAAAGAGGCTTAGGACCGGTCTGATTGACCAAACTTAACTGTCTGTATTGATCTGAGCTATTCATATCTGATTTTGTTTGGCCTTCCTGTCTCTCATAACTACTCACACATACACACGCAAGTCCACATATCTTCATTTTATCTATATTCTTGTAATTTAATTTATGCCTTTTTATGTTTATGTAGCCGACCTGCTTGTTTTTTAAATCCAGTGCTTACTTGTGTTCAATTTGTTGTTTGTTTATGACTCATTTTATATATTTTTTTTTCTCTTAGGTGAGATTCCTTCTATAAGCCCCTAGGGGTTTTCTTAATCTAACCTGCACAATCTTTTTTTATGTTATTTTTATTTTCTTGTGTTACTGTTGTCTTGATTTTATTGTGCACAATAAACAAATTCAAATGAACACAGCAAATGTGAGATCAGTAAACAGTTTTTTTTAACTAAAAACATTGTATACATATATAATCAGGGTTTCCGCGGGTCATTAAAAAGCATGAAAAGTAATTAAATAGATTTTGTGAAAATTCAGGCATGAACTGGCATGAAAAAGCATGAACTTCGATGTTCAAAGGCATTAAAAATTATGTAAACTTGATGGAATAAAAACGATTTATTTTGATTATATAAACATCTAAATCTAATTTTGATCGGAAGTATAGCGTAATGGTTGACAGGCGGAACCTTTTAATTGGCTGTTTTTTACGGCTGGTGCACCGGATGCTAGTAATGCAACGTGCGGTGAGTGTGAGTCTACCGTCTATGGTGTGAGTGTACGCTATGGCGAAAGAACGGAGGAAATATCAAATGACGGAAAAATGGGAAAATGCAAGTTTTGGGACTGGTTGACATGATTTTGGCAAATTTCCCTACTGCCGTAAGCAGTATAGGTTCATTACTTTTAATTCTTGGTGCATGTTGTTTTGAGATCCGCGGGGCAGAGACGCGAGCTGCTCAGTGAACAGTGTTTTAAATATTTGTATTTCTGTTGTGTTCTTATTTTGTGAAGCACTTTGTGTTGCGTTTAATGACTGTAAACCGTCTTGTGAGCCATCTGACAAATATAAAAAATTGGCATTGTCAAATGCTTACAATTTGTGTGTGAAAGTATCTGCAGTTGGACATGGGCATGACATTTGTTTAAAGTGGCATGAAAAAGGGCATGAAATGAGATTTGCTGATACCTGCAGAAACCCTGTATAATATGTAAATATACATATACAATATAAACAGCAGAAATAAATGTCTTGTCTCTAATCATTACTTTCTTTAGGCCTGTCTTGTCTTTTCTCTGCAAAAACATGTCTGTCTTTCACTGAATTAAAAAAAGAGACCTCTTTTTTACAACTCCTGCTCTCTTGCTTGGATTCAGAACCAGCATGTTGTCACAGAACATTTGAGTCAATATTTTATTTTTCCTCTCCCATTCTCTTTGTGTCTTATGAGCAGCATCATTCTATTATTAAATACAAGATGCAAAACAGACTCCCATGAATCAAATATGTGGTTATGTCTGTTTAGCAGCTGAAAATGGCTGCCATACAGTTGCTGTTTCATACACCACATAGTTTGATGCATGCAGGGAGACATTGTGTGCAGACACTATGCAGGACTACCAAAAAATTGCCAATTGTGACATGAACGAAATAGAGCTTTTAAAAGGATTGGCGTATAAAGAAATCAAATAGAACCAAGTTTTTAAACAGAGTGAAGGATCACAATCACAAAAAAGTAACATTCATTTGTCATGTACAGTTTTTTATGTCTTTTTTTTCTCACATAGTCTTTTGAGAAAACTACACTGTCTTACAAGAACAAGTTTTTTTTTCTTTGGCTTTTACTCCATAGTTCCCAAGAAGAAGGCCCTCCAGCAAGCTGCTTTATCTTAGAGTGTGCAGAACCCTGTGATGTCAGAGGAAAAAACAGTTAGTTAATGATCACGATTCTGCTGTGTCTTATTATCTTTGGGGGACAAAATCTTCAAGGATCCACTTTGTAATTTTATAAAGTTGATGTTCCGAGCATTAATCTTTCACCAGGAGTAGGGAAGTTAAAAGGTACTTTACTATTTAATGCTCATAATGTCCTGCAAAATCCTTGTCTGAAAGCATTTTGTGGGTCAAATGACAAAGAAGATCTCAGTGGAATATTAACTTCTTGTGGAAATATTGTGAATGCATATGTGTGCAACCTCTTTTGTGACAAAGGACGCTTCATCATGACACCATATGGGGTTAGAAGAAGAGTTGTGCACACTGTGGCGCCTTGCTGTTTGCTAACGTTCGCAGTTGCAGAGGATGGTTTGATGAATGGACTCTGCTTTATGGGCCTAGCATAATTCCGTTCATCCAAGGTGGAAGAAGCACCTACTATACCTCTATTTTCATGCCAGCACAAAGCTGGGAATTGTGGAAACACATTTACAATGCAATTACCATCAGGAGGTAGTTCATTACTCTACACCTGCACCTGTTTGGTCATTTTCTGGCTCCAAATGTAGACGCTTGAGCCAAAGTGGGTGGAATAGCAAAGAGGTGGTGCAGTGCATGGAAAGGCGTTAGTTGACGGAGGCATATAGACAAAATAAATTTATTCATCATTTTTAAATCTAGTCCAGATTTAAATTGTAGTACAGCTTTCAAGCAATCGATACAGTGTCTGTACCCAGTTAACGAAAGTAGTTAAATCCACTGACAAAGCAGCGAGAGCTAACACATTCCAACCTTCTACAGTGAAATCTTTGTTTTGAGAAATCATGGTTTTTCAGTTTGGCATGGCAGCTGGCTCCAATTATTACACTACCCATGAGCCTCAGCCACCATTGCTATAGAGAAGAAGCCAGTTAGAGGCACGATTCAAAGTGGTAGCAAATTCAAAATGCTTTATCTGCAAATCAGTTAAGTTTCAACCCTTTGTTGAACAGAGAGCGCCATCTAGTGGGCTAAAAAAAAAAAAATGGTTCACGAAGCTCCATGAAGCTTCATTTGGCCATCACTAATGGAAATGTATTTTGCTAAAATAATGTATTTTTTTGATGTATCACAAATATGTTTCCGATCAAAGTCTGCCTTCAAAATCAGTTTAGGTAGGAGGTTGGGGTGGCTGGATGGGTTAAACAAACACAGGACCTTCGTTTAGGAGACAGATGTTCGTGTTCTGTGTTAAACCAAAAGTCAAAGTTTACTTATTTTAACTTATGTATGTAAATTAAGCTACGTAACATACTTAACTCAAACCATGATCTCTTCCTAAGCCTAACCAAGCAGATTTATTGCCTAAACCTAACCAAACTGTGACTGTTTTACAATGTTAATGACATGTTTCAAACTGCAACCGTTACATTTAGGTAAGAGTCGATCTGCTGCCATCAGTAGGTTGCGCTAATTTTGGAAACGCTCCTGTGGTTCGTATTAGAGGGTAGGAACAAAGAACTTATGTGGTCGTATGGGTTGGAGGACTTGTTGGTGATTCAAGTTAGAAAATGAATGAGACACGTCATGTCCAATAACTTCTGTGTTGGCCAGCATCTAATGCTGACCTTACACCAAATGACTTTTCACGCAATTTCACTGTTGCGGACTGATTTCCAATATCGCAATGAAATCATGAGAGTCTTGCTAGAGTTGGGGTGAGCTCCCGTCGTCATCGTTTGGTGTAAGGTGGTCATAAAACTCTGTCCGAGTCAGTCTTTTTCCTGTCTTCACGTTTTACCAAAATTAAACGTGTTTGAAATTATCGTACGTTTTAAGGTCTGGTAGTGAAGTTAAATCGCGTACATTGTCAACAGCCAATGGGTGCGCTCCCTCCAGCAACAAACAGGAAGCAGAGAACTGGCTACAGCCAGTGTTGTTTATGGATGCTATGGTGCTGCGCTAAGCTAAACACTAAAGAGGGAAAGTTGCCGTTTTTTAACCCTTCTGAAGCGAGTCATCCAGCAGAGATTTACCCGGCGGATAAATCCGGACCTCCGGGTACTGCCGCCATTCATCTGCATGTACGGCAGAACAGAAAATCTGCAGAGTTTCCCTCAAGTTAGCAGGTCACGCTAATGGTAGCTAGCTAGCTTGGTTAAATTTTTCATAACCAATCTAGTTGTAGTCTTGCAATTTGTAACCCTGCAAGATCCCCAGTCTTTACATACTGTATTATGACATGTCTTTAACGTTAGATGTGAGATGGTTGTCTTTAGATGTTAAATGGTGTCAGACTTTAGTCTTTTCAAAGTCTATTCAGAATCTTCTAGTGTATGGTAGGCATAAGCTGTTAATGTGCCCTTTAGCAAAACACTGACCCCCCCCACCAGCAGTGGTGAGGTGGTGAGGCAAAGAATGATTCACATCCTTGATCACAATGAATAAAATGTTATAAAGTAAAAGAGAGATGTATCGAAGACAGAGTGAGAGAGAGAAACCAATGAGGAACGTGAGAGAGAGCAACAAAGAGAGACAGACAGAAAGTCCGAGTGGGATCATGAGAATGTAATATCCAGCTGATAAATCATAGTGACTGTCAGGTGCTCAGTCATCTGATAATATGACAGACAGAAGCGAGACGGCTTCCTCTCCAACCCACTGCTAATTATAGACAGACATAATTAACTCACATTCAGTGTGTGTATGTGTGTGTGATCATGTGTGAAAATAAGCTCTCATCTTTGTTTTTTGTAAGTGATTTTTTTTTTTTTTGGTGCATGTTTTAGTCTTTTAATACGTGTGCTTAGGCAAAATGATGTTTCATGTGATGATATGATTAAACAAATATTCTACGAGGTGCCTCATTGTCATTTGATGGTTGACATACTACAACACTGTCTGTTTTTATAAATGTTTGTGAAAAAAATAAAGACAGTTTGACAGCTGATCATTTTGGCGATGAAGCTGCAGACATCATGATTGCTGAGCTGGCAGGGTAATGGAATCAGTGGAAGAGAGAAAACATGTTTTGCATGTGTATTTGCATTGGCGCTCATTTGTGTATTATTTGTAGGTAGACATTTGGAAGCCATGAAGTCAGGTTTAAATTATACTCTTTCTGTATGCTTGCGTTATATCCCTTTGATTTACCCGTTGATGGAACTTTTGTTTTCAGTAATATGCATGTTTGTTTGAGGCGGGGGCTTATAATTTATGGCGTCTGCACACTTGGGAATGAACTTGTTTAAGATTCAATCTTTCTGTCTGGCTGCGATTTTACCAATTTATGTCTGCATACAGGAATCTTTTTATGAGAAAGAGTGGCACTTCTCTGCAAATCATTTTTAGATAAATTGTGTTTTGTTAATCATGTTGCTTTTTACATAGAATACCTTACTTAACATTGGCAGTCTAGTTGTTCACCTTCCGTCTGGCTTATCTCTGCTTTTAACTTAAAAAGCCACCACAGCATTGTGATATAAAAAGTACCTCATGACTAATGCTTTTCAAAAGAGAACAAAATAATGTAACCACAGCCTCATATGTTTGGTTAACTTTTGTATGCCAACCTCTTGATGGAAATCATTGTAACATAGGAAACAACTTTAATATATATGTTTATATATCTATATACATATATAGAACTATAAAAAAAGTTCGTTTTTAAGTCTTTAAGTAAAAGTTGTTGTATCCTAAACTGCATGATTCTGTTTCAAATGTCTACGTTAGAAGGAAGAGATTTGGGGAAGCAGGATGAGATGAAAAAGGAAATGACTCCGGGAGGAAAACAGGATGAGATGTTTGACTGTTGATATTCTTAACAGTAGTGGTTCCAGTCCTGACTCTGAGGCATTCAGAGTTCTGCTGTAGAGTGTTTGAGTAACCGTTTGACTTGCCCTCGGCACTTGCTAAAACGTAGCACTTTATCCCTTGTAGGGTGCTCAGGTCTGAGGGGAGAGGGTTAAAAATGAGAAAAACTTGTCCTTAAACCAGGTCCAATAACTGCAGATAATAACTTATGACTAAGACTACTCAGGAAAGTTGGGAATAAAATATTGCAGATTGCTGTGCTGCCAGGAAGTAAGCACGGGTTGGTTGAATTAATATTGGAACATGCATGTGAAGTTTATCCGATCATCCAATCAGGAGCTAAGATAGACAACCAGCCTAGACTTTCAAGTATTGATTAGTGATATTGATGAAAAATCAATGAAACATATTCAAATAAAACAAGTTTGTTTAGTTCATGTGTGCTGTTTTTTTTTTTACCATGACTTGAAAAGATGTGTTCTAACCATTACAATGTGTTGGTGTCTTGACCTTCAGACTGTCTATGACCCTTATGCCGACCTAACACCAAACGACCTTTCAAGCGATTCCATTGTCGCAGACTAATTTCCAATATTGGAATGGAATTATGAGAGTCTTGCTAGAGTTGGGGCTCGCTCCCTTCGTCTCAATCGTTTAGTGCAAGGTGGTCATAAAACTCAGTCCGAGTCAGTCTTTTTACCGTCTTGATGTTCCACCAAAATTAAATGTGCTTGATATTATAAGTTTTAAGTCTTGGTAGTGAAGTTGAATCACGTAAACATTGTCAACAACCAATGGGTGCGCTCTATGGATCTATTAGGAGAACTGGTTACAGCGTTCGGGCACGAAGCCCCGTTCATTCCAATGAGAGTTGCTCAAAAGCTCATAAAGCATGGAGCTTGAAAATATGCGGATCTTCCGCAGTCATGGAGCTCGATCTTATGCGTTGACTGGCCCATGACGTCACGATGGACATGCGCACTAGCGCAGTTTGTTTGTGTTCTCGTACCAACACTGCGAGTTCATGAGCTTCTCTCTCGTACCTCTTAAAAGTATACGTCGTTCTCTTATTACATCCATGGTATACGTGACAAACTCATGAACTCAGCGTTTCACTGTCTAAAATATTCACTAACGTTGGAATGGAGGATCTATATGAAGCCAACTATGGATAAATCCATCAGAAATGATGTAGAGAGGTGGAATGTCCTTTCTTTGGACTTTAGTTCCCGAATAGAGACTATAAAAATGAATATCCTTCCTTGACTCCTCTACCTGTTTCAGTCACTGCCCATTGAGATACCTGAGAAATAATTTAGAACATGGGGTAAAGTTATCTCAAGGATTATATAGAGTGGTCAAAGGCCAAGAATCTGAAACTACAGAAGAAAGTCTGAAACTACAACTTGGAAAAAATAAAGGAGGTATGGCACTGCCAAGTTTTAAGGAATATTTTTATGCAGCACAAACTAGACCTGTAGTCTGCTGGTGTGCTAAGGATTACGAGGCGAAATGGAAAAACCTAGAGCAGTATGTACAAGGGAGGGAAATTCAAAGTCTTATTGGCTAAGGATTTATTTAAACAGATAGATGCTATCACCCAGTTTTCACTAAAATTGTGGTACAGCATAGTATGGAAATATAAATTAGAGATTAGAGGCAGATCTCCCATATCTTAGATGGATAATTTATGACAGACACTTCACCCCAAATACTCTTGACCAGAGATTCCAACAATGGATACCGAATGGAATAACTACACCGTGTACAGTGGAACAAAGGATGGGAATTTCATGAGTTTTCAAGTAAAAAAGGTAAATGTAAACCATTCACTTGTCTTTTGGCTCTGCCCTGTCAATAATCAGTTTTGGGAGAATGCTCACTAGGTTATTGTTAAAATCCTGGGTTATGATATATCTATGTCATGTACAGTGCTGTATTTTGGTAATATGGAAGGAAACATTGTGTCAAGAAAAGACCGATACCTGTTTAAAATTCTGTTAGCAACTTGTAAAAAGGCCATTACAAAAACTTGGTACAAACCGGACCCACCAACATGAGACAAATGGCTGAAACTAGTGACTGAAATAAGTGTGATGGAATGGTTGACTCATAAGATAAGATCAATGTGCAAATAAATGGGGAAAATGGACTGTATTTACATGTCAACGACAGGATGAGGTCTGAAGTACTGATGTATCATTCAACAAATTGTAATGTAAAGGCAATCCAGATTGTTCATGAGTTTTTGTATCTTTGTTTGTTTGTTTTATTATTTATGCCTTTTGTATGTATGTGATAAAACTATAAAAAATAAAGTATAAAAAAACATTGTGTTTTCGTTGTTCCTGATCGTTGTGCTACCAGCGAACTACTAGCTGGCTACTAAGGTTAGCCTGCAGTTTTGTGAACAGCCTTTCTTAATACATCCATGGCTTCATCCCTCATCCACGTTACAGGCTTTACAGCATACAGCCCTCGGATGTATCATAAGATAAGTGTTAAACCCTAAACCTAAACCCACATTGGCTCTTAAGGGGATATAAGATGTTATGTTAACGTTAGCAATCTAACTAGCTCCATTATTTAGCCTGACCTGCATTCTGCTTTTTTAGCTTTTGCAATAAACCACTAAACCAGGTCGAGTGAATTAAAGTTAAAAAAAAAAAAACATTTTCCTTATTTTAAAATTAATTATCTTCATTTAAGATTTTTTCTGTTTTGAGAGAGCCAAGGGGATGTAATCACTATGTCTGTAGTAATGTTATGTAGGCATATATGTATGGTGTTACCGTTCTCTTAATACATCCATGCTAGCTACTAGACGATATCGCCCCGGCAGTTTGGGAAACGCTAATGACGTTACATCCATGTTACAGGCTTTACAGCATACATACAGTACATCCATACATCCCTGGGATGTATCATAAGATAATACCATGGATGTATTAACAGAACACATGGTGAATTACAGCCATTAGCTATATCCATTATTTCAGCTACAGCACCTCAGGAGAACCATCCTATGAGCCTGCGCAGTGCAGGGCGCAGTGCAGGGCGACGTGGGCGGGCGCAGTCCCGTTGGTCTGCTCGCATTCATTATGGGCGTTCATCATGCCTACTTTAATAACTATGGATTCGGCTACTAGTGAATGTTAAAAATGTTTAAAACATGACGTTTTAAACAAGGACCCTTTAAGTGTTCGGACTGGTAAGTTGATGTACCAAAAAAAAAAAGTTTATTTCGCCTTGCAAAGTCCATTGGAATAGTCTTTCTGGGCTAGAGAGGTGCAGTTCCACCGCTGGCCGCTAAGCCCATGGTTTCTTTAAGACATGGCGCTGTTCCTGGGGGCTTGGTGCACTCCCTCCAGCACCAAACAGGAAGCAGAGAACGGCTAGAGCCAGCCGAAACAAGAATCATGTTTGGCTGTTGATTTGAGTTAAATATTTTTCACAGATTTTTTTAAAGCTAACGCTAATCTATTTGTAGCAATACAATTTGTGACCCTGCAAGATCCCCAGTCTTTACATATTATCTTTAATGTTAGATGTGAGATGGTTGTCTTTAGATGTAAGAAGGTGTCAGACTTTAGTCAGACTTTAGTCTTTTCAAAGTCTGTTTAAAGTCTTCTACTGTATGGTTGGGTTAGAGAGCCCAGTTGTTACATACGTTTCACCACTGACCAGAAGTAAGATTCCCTGGCAATCAGTAGTCAGTAATGAGTGTTCAGAAACTCTCAGGGACAGGACAGTGTGGTTTGCTACTTTAGCTCAAGATTTAACAGTATACAAAGACCAAAAAGGGGACCTACAGTTTACACAGAAACAAATAAAAGTGGGAAAAGCAACAACAAAAAAGCATGATCTAAGCAAAAAGAAATAATGTAAGTTTGATTCAGAGTGCAATTGATTCCTCCATTTGGCAGATGAAGGGAAATACTTTGTAAGTTTTCTGCTTTTGTAATGTATTTCTCTTTTAATGCAAGCAACTATATTGTCTTGCATAAGGGCTTTTCAAACAAAGTAACCTCAGAAATCCAATAGGATTGGAGCCATTAATGATAGCAGAAGGCATTGAGGGAAGCAGAGAAACCAAGTGAAAAGAAGAGAGCTCTACATCTTCACAGGTTCATGTAATATTAACCAGTAATTAAAAGCTGAGCTGACTCAAGGCGAATAAGAGAGAAAGAGAGAAGCCTATGTGGACTGAGCACTGTGTATATCACTTCTAACAGCTCAGCCCATTAAAGCAGTGTCCAGAAGTGAAACAAAGATTAGTTGGCCTTCCCTTACCTCGTGTACGCTCACACAGGCTCAACTGTTAATCACCATGAGCAAGGTTAGCCAGGCAGTACGGAGCCTGGTGGCAGGTGTAACTTTGGTTTTTAAACATGCATGTAGAAATGAGCTTAAATAAGCCCAGATATGGGCTGGGCAATATATCGAAATTATATCGACATTGATATAAGAGGCTAGAGACATATATTATGTGTATATGTAATATTGTGATATGACAGTGTTATCTTTTCCTGGTTTTAAAGGCTACATTACAGTAGAGTGATTTCATTTTCTGAACTTACCGGACTTAATAGCTGTTTTATTATTTGCTTAGTCATTGTATCCACATTATTGGTGATTATTTATCAAAACTGTCATTCTGTTCATCCGCACCTTACTCTTCTGTGTGTGTATTATATATATATATATATATATATATATATATATATATATATATATATATATATATATATATATATATATATATATATATATTTTAAGCTGTCTGTTTATAATAAAGGTGTATATAGTGCACGTATTACTATTATTAGGGCCTGAGCGCCAACAGCGTATTATTATTACGGCAAATTAATTGCCTTTTTGAGGGGCTTAACATACTCAAAAACTCACCAAAATTGGCAGTCGCATCAAGCCTGGTGAAAATGTACGTATTTTAAGTGTTTCGGGAATAGGCACACAAAAATGGCTCGCTAGCACCCCCAACAATATATAAAAAATGTAGCCCCTGCAGTACGTTTAACG
Organism: Perca fluviatilis; assembly: GCF_010015445.1. Classification (NCBI taxonomy): domain Eukaryota; kingdom Metazoa; phylum Chordata; class Actinopteri; order Perciformes; family Percidae; genus Perca; species Perca fluviatilis. Next base: position 6,665,163 of record NC_053121.1, on the reverse strand, counting down.
TAGAATAACAAAACGTGGTACACATATGTAGCATGTCAAGTCGTACAAAAAAGCTCATTGGAGCCATACCCTAAACCCAACAGGAAGTCCGCCATTTTGAATTGAAAGTTCGAAATTAGTGCGATTTTGGCCATTTCCACGTGTCGTACTTTAACAAACTCCTCCTAGAGATTTCATCCGATCAACTTCAAATTTGGTCTGTGCCATCTTAAGACGTTAAAGATGAAAATTTATTAAAATAAAAACCTTTCATCATAGGGCATGGCCGTGGCGGGGCGGCCATTTTGTGCGTTTCGCCATCGAAACAGGAAGTGGGTGTAACTTGAGTGTACATTGTCCAATTGGCTCGAAACTTTTCAGGATTCATAAGAGTCCAACCCTGACGACATCTACAGGCCGATATTGGCTCAAAGTCATAGCACCCCCTAGTGGCAACAGGAAGTAGACCTAAAAGTCAAGGTGCTACACTTTAATGAACTCCTCCTAGAGATTTCATCCGATGGACTTCAAATTTGGTCTGCACCATCTCAACACCTTAAAGATGAAAAGTTGTTTAAAGAAAAACTTTTTGTCAAACAGTGTGGGTGTGGGTGTGGCGTGGCAGTGATTTTGAGCATTTATCGATGAACGAAGATTTTTTTTTTACTTTTGGTCATAGCACCCCCTGCTGGCAACAGGAAACCCGCCTCATATGACAAACATTATCCGATTTACATGAAACTTATAATGTGGGGTCTACATGTGATACTGAGCCACCCCCTATACTTTAACCACGCCCATGTACTTAGACCACGCCCCCTTATGGCTTTTGAACTGCTTAAGGTAGAGTCTTGTGTGAGGTATCATTGAACTCAGCAGAGAGTTCCTTCTTCATTGGTGATGGTTTGGCCCGCCCTCTATTCTTAAGCCACACCCCTTTCATAACTGGTGACCCATTTAAGGTAGAGTCTTGTGTGAGGTATCACTGAACTCAGCAGTTTCTTTTTGATTGGTGATGGTTTGACCCGCCTCCTATGATGTAAACACGCCCCTTTTTATAACTTATGATCCATTTGATGTAGACCCTTGTGTGAGGTATCATTGAACTCAGCAGAGAGTTCCTTATTCATTGGTGATGGTTTGGCCCGCCCCCCTATGCTTAAGCCACACCCCCTTTCATAACTGGTGACCCATTTAAGGTAGAGTCTTATGTGAGGTATCAGTGAACTCAGCAGAGACTTCCTTTTTTATTGGTAAAGGTTTGCCCTGACCCCTATGCTTTGGACACGCCCCCTTTCACAGCTAATGAACTGTATGAGGTAGAGTCTTGTGTGAGGTATCATTGAACTCAGCAGGGAGTTCACTTTACATTGGTGACGATATGTTGTGTCTGAGTCCGCCAGTAACCCTGACGCGTGCAGAGGATTATTATAACTCTTATCTTATTATTATAATACTTTTTGTATATTTTTCCTGTCTATTTAATGTGTATTTGTCTTATTCTGATGTGTGTGAATTTTTCTTTTGAGCTGCTGTACAGTGGAATTTCCCCAGTGTGGGATTAATAAAGTCCATCTTATCTTATATTCTTATCGTAATATTTTGTGAAAGCACCAAGAGTCAACCCTACAATATCGCCGCAGTATTGACATCAATGTATGTGGTGAAAAATATCATAATATTAGATTTTTTTCCATATCACCCAGCTGTACCCGCAAATTAATTAATTAGTGTTTAGAAATGTCATAAATTACCATAGTAAGACGGAAGCTACATGTTGTGGCAACCCAGACTGTTAGCGGCGAGGCTAGCAGCTATGTTGTGGTATTGAGGTGGCTACAAATATTGAAATTACATTATATTGGGGCGCCCTGGTAGCTCACCTGGTAGAGCGTGCACCCCATCTACCAAGGCTCAGTCCTTACCGCAGCGACCCAGGGTTCGAAACTGACCTGTGGCCATTTGCTGCACGTCTTCCCTCTATCTCTCCCCACTTTCCTGTCTGCAACTGTCCTATCCATTGAAGGACAAAATGCCCAAAAAATAATCTTAAAAAAAAAGTCATGAAATTACATTATATTATTATTATTGTGTAGTATTCATTACATTACATTTGATTTTGTACCCTCACACTCTTTTTTTAAATAATTATTTGTGTGCACAAGGCTCCATATACAAGCATTCAATTTGTGAGTCAAATGTTTCCTTGAAGTTGCTAGTTCTGAGTGCAACATTCTTCTCAGTTTACAATTACTAAATAATTATTTAAATACATAGTAAGTTGTGGGTCTGCCTGGGTCTTCTAACCAAAAAAAACGTTCCAAGATTTCAACCAAACTGATTAATGAATGAGTAATCTTTGTTTCATATTTCTAATGTACACCAGGTCAAACTATATGATCATATTCCAAATTATCCAAAGTCATGTTATGATCTTACTGTAATAGACTCAGTTGGCCTGTTAATCAAAAATAACTGTCATTTCGTTTTCACTTTATCATTCAGCCTAACATTGTATTCATTTTCTAACCAGCTCAAACAAGCTGTGATAGCAGTTGCTCGAAGCAGTTAGCTTTATTCTTGTATATTCAGTTCAATTCAATTGTATTTATAGTGTCAAATCACAACAGGATTTATCTCAGGACACTTTACAGATAGAGTAGGTCTGGATCAATTTAATGGTTAAAAGCCACTGACACAATGTTCACCTCTATAACTGTTTTCATGGGATGCAAGTGAATCACTCTTAAAGCTTTGTAGCATAGCTAGCTATGCAGGCCTGAATAGTGATATAACAGAAAGAGACATTATTATCATCATTATTCAGCTCAATGTAGCAATTGTACTTTTACAGACTGTATCTGTAAGCTAGCTAGCAAAAGACGCACAGACCATGTGTGTGTATGTGTGTGTGTGTGTGTGTGTGTGTGTGCGTGTGTGTTTGTGTGGCAGCTCAGCCTCTGACTGATGTCCGTAAATCACCGGAAACTCCATTTCTTGTACACACTGTAAACGAGCACAGATGCATCTTCACATTAATTCGTGCCACCCCAGAGAATACGCTTCCAAAACTCAAAAACTCGCCTTGCATTCCGTCTGAACACACAGAGTTAAGTGCTGTTATTTCTGTTGGTTGACTTCCAACATAAATCTCATCCAAACTTGTCGCCATATTTGTTTGGAGTAGATTCTGGCTCCGGCTGAGGAAGATTACATCCACATTTTTTAATCCTGCCTACAAAGCTCTGATTAGCTCGGTTGTTTCTCCAAGTGGGGAAAATAGATGTAAATAGGCACAACATGAGACCTATTTGAATCACTGAAAATAATCAGATGTGGGAAGTGATTCAAAGGTCTGGAACCAGGCTAACTTCAGTCTAGTGTACATAACGTTTAAACCCTAGTCGTATATTAAAAAGTTTAGGTGGACAGCACAAACTTTATTTTTTATTTTTAGGGCATTTATTGCATTTATTGATATGACAGATAAGTCATGAAAGTAGGAGAGAGAGTGGGTTGAAATGCAGCATAGGGCGGCAGGTCAGAAATTAACCTGTGGCCACTGCGACAAGGACTGAGCCTCTGTACATGGAGCGCACGCTCAACCAGGTGAGCTAACCAGGCGCCCCCACACACCACAAAATATGTCATTGTGGCTAATTCTGGTTTTCAACAGGGCACATTGCAAAAATTGCATTCAAGAATAATCACTCCCTTCCTAGTTTCTAACATTCAATTTACCTACCAGCCTTCCACACATACACATTCATACACAGCACACACTCACTTCATCCAGCTCTTATTAGCTCTCTGCCCTGGCTACAAGAACAATAACCTCACAACTTTTATTATTTAAAAAAAAAATTTTTTATTTTTTTTTTTTTTTTTTTTTTTTTTTTTTTTTTTTTTTTTTTCCTTTTTTTTTTTTTTTTTCCCCCCCCCCTCCCCCTTTTTTTTTTTTTTTTTTTTTTTTTTTTTTTTTTTTTTTTTTTTTTTTTTTTTTTTTCGAAGGGGGCCCCCAAAACTTCGTAAAAGGCATTCTTATTTTGGCCTGACAGGGAGTGCTCTTTAAGTCTCGAGACATTTTTTTTAGCACTAGTAATGCACACTTTCAACTTTTGAAACAGATGCCTCCAATGTTTTTTGCTAGCACTGTAATGCTGTTGGATGTTCTGTGTCCCTTGCTGTTCTCTGTGTTGTTTCTCTGCATGGAGCTAAATGAGGGGGGAAAAAAACAAGTTTCCCTCAAAACTTTCTTATCTTTTTGTCATTATTCCATACACCTTGTAATGAAACTGAAGGTGACCAGTGAGATTACACGAGTACAGTTAAGTAGCCCAAGACTCATTTACAAGAGGCATGGGGTAAATGAAGCTGATGGCATCATCTTCAGCTGTGTTCTTTCCCTCCATCCTGCATTTAAGCTAAACTGAAATCCACTGGCCAGCAGTTAAAGTCGAGATGAAACAACAAAAAGGCCTTTTAACCATTTAAAATCACATTCCCTGTCATATTTTGCACCTATTAAACTATATGCCCAAGAAATTACAAAAAAATCAATTTTCTTTTTTTTTAATCAAAGTCTTTTTATTGTATTTTCATATACAACAAACAACAGATACATAACAACCCACATCCCACCCACCCACACCGCTGCAAAAATCCATATATCAAGATTGATCTAAATCAAATGTTTTCTTCCTGTAAAACCAAACAAAATCACATGTGCTTACATAAGCTAGTACCAGGGCTCAGTGTTGTAGTTGAGTCACCAACTGTCGAGTCTGAGTTGAGTCTCGAGTCCCCAGTGTTCGAGTCCGAGTCCAAGTCTGAGTCAACAAAGAAGAGTCTGAGATGAGACACCATTACCTGAGTTTGAGTCTGAGTTGAGTCTCGAGTCCCCAGTGTTCGAGTCTGAGTCCAAGTCCGAGTCACAGTATAACATTTTTTATAGGATTTCACTGGAAATGGTTGGTCGCTATTTTGAAAATTCTACAGGGAACCATTGTTCATCAACTTTGGCTATGTTTGAGCATCATTGATGTATTGTGTGTGTCTGTGTGACACCAGTGAGTGTGTTGTCAAGAAAGGAGAGCGAGCGGTAGCGGTGTACAACTGAGTGTGTGTGGCTGTGAGGAAAAAGAGAGAGAAAAAAGAGATTGCAAAGGCGATGTAAAGCAAGTTAACAGTTAACAATAAAATGACAAGCTCCTTCTGTTTATCATAATATGCATTAGTCAATAAGTTTTCCTTATGATGCAGGTACTATCACAGCACAAAAAAATATTGAGATGTTTTAGAGTTTTTTAAAGTGTCTCACTAAATCCAGAATTCAGTCCAGTCAGCTATTGAGTGATTTACTATTACTAATAGTTCATTTTAACAATAATAATAACCACCATAGTGTGAAATAGAGTTTTATTGCTGTCATTAAGCTGTTAAATTGAAATAACTTGAACTTTAAAACAGCACTCAGCAGCAAGCAAGAGTGGTGCGCGCCTCCAAGGGTAACGTTAGCGCTTTCCTCCGAGTTGTCTCCACCGCTCTCTCCATAGGAAAACACAGCCAGCGCAGAGTGGTTTTTCCGCGGATTATGTGAATGGGGCGCAGTTTACGAGGATAGCAATGCCGATATCGCGTTCACAACTGTGGTTAAACATGTCAAAACCCCACACAGACAATGCTTGGTTGCGTGCTTATAAAACAGCGTAGTGGCATCTGCGATGGTGGAGTCACTTCAACTGCTACGTTAGCTTCTAGGTAAAGCTAACGTTAGCCAACGGAAAGCATTTTACTTACTTTTCTGGGTGCAGCCGTGACAGATGTCTGTTAAAGTGTGATGTTGTCCCAGTCTTGTCCTCAATTATGCGATCAAATTTGTATAATCTATTTAGTCAGAAACGTCTGAGTCATTCATTTCATGAATGCTCAGGTCTGATTTTATATATCCTCGAGTCCGAGTCATGTCACGAGTCCACAACTCGAGTACTGCATCACTGTACCAACCAATTTCAACCAATGATATTAGACATCCTCCTGTCAATCAATCAGCAACTGTTAGCAGCTATGAGCTACATCCATACTACAGATACGTTAGCTAGATAGCTAGCTGTCTGTCTAGCGTTGTCACCATAGACAGTTAAAGAAGTGGACAAAGTGACGGCGTTGTTTTCTACGGCGACCAGTGAAGGATATTAGAAGCACTTTTCCGGTGATGGCTGAGCGTTACTGCGCAGCCTCCAACTGAGCTTGCCCACGTAGATGTGATGTGAGCAACCTGTCTGAAAGTTGGAAGTCTTCTGGTAGCTGTGCCAAGAGAAATCTCAATCATTCCGAATCTTGCAGAGACGGAGAGCGTAGGTATATGTAAGGAGATATCATAGGCACAGGCTATTTATTGCTAACTAAAATGCTAGTTAACATTAGTAATTTAACTTAAACAGCTAATGTGAGTCGAAACTGCCTGCGAGCTTCTCCTGTACTGTACGGTAATTCCTCTACTATGCGACAGTCAGGGGCCCCTAGGCTGCTCTTTGTGTGAGGCCCCCCCTTAATCATTGTGCTTTACTGGAAAAATGTATTTAGTGCCATACATGGTCCACACGCAAATAAGGTACACACACACACACACACACACACACACACACACACACACACACACACACACACACACACACACACACACACAGGTAAAATGATAAATTGTACATTACAATCAAAACACAAATACAAACAAGCATAAGGCCAAGTGCTTAGAAGCAGCCCTGGCTAGAAACACTGGCACTACAACCAGAACTAACATCAACAGAGGTCTAAGTGGAAAGAATACCAGCTATTATCCTCTGCCACCACAGCACCAAAACAATTACAATGGAAATGTAACTATAAACAACAAAGCAGCAGAATTCCCTGGATTCACAGTTCAACAGCAAGCTGGTAATCTTGTTTAGCTTAATAACCAACAGGTATGCTACAGCATCTGCATCAGTGCAGAACACATGGTTTTACTGAGGCAAAATCACAACACCATTACCAGTGGTGGAAGAAGTGTTCAGATCTTTTACTTAAGTAGAAGTACTAATACCATACTGTCCTGCATTGAAAATGTTACTTAAGTAAAACAATGCAAGTATCATCAGGAAAATGTACTTGAAGTATTAAGTAGTACTGAATGTCAAAAAATCCTCACTTTTGACTAAGTGTTTAATAGGCTAAACATTTCAGCTGGACTTGTAGGCCAACATATTCTTGGGTAGTTCAATTTATTATAAAACATTGTATTGTTTAAACTAGACATATATGTGTTTTGTCTGCAGAAATCTTAATGTGTAAAGTAACTAGTACTAAAGCTGTATTTCTCTCGGAAAATAGAAGTAGAAAGTGGCATATAAAAAAAATACTTAAGTAAAGTACAAGTACCTAAAATTTGTACAGTACTTGAGTACTTAGCTACATATTAGCTGCTTTCCGAACGGAGGGATTTTTGCAGTTCCTAGAACATAAAATTCCTAGCACCCTTTTTTTTTTCGACTGGACCAATTTGGGGATTTTTAAGTTCCTCTGGCCGCAGTTCCTGTAACTCTTCCAGCTCCTACTTCAGGGCAGGGTCTTTTCGCTGTTGCCTTTTCAGCATAGGTACCTAGGTCAACAAGGGTCGGGTTCCTGGTACAGACAGACCAACAACGGGACAATTTCAACAGTTTTCGCCATCTTATTCATCACTAAATTCACTTCTGACAACGTTATAGGCGAAAAATGAACTGTTTAGATTTCGAATATAGGCATTCTTGCAAACAATTGATGCCGAATTGACAATTTGCTTCAAAGTTTTCGGAGTTGAGAAGCTCCATAAAGTGAGGCGACAGTCAGCAGGCGACAGTCAGCAGGCGACAGTCAGCAGGCGCCTGCCCCGGCCGCTAGCTCGTCGCTCGGACTGTCGTGCTCAGAGACCCCGCTGTAAGCTGGAGGTCTCTCAGACCGTTCTCGTAAATAAGAGGCTTTTATTTCGCCGTTGACGGTTCGTTTGTTTAAATATCACAACACATGTCCATCATAAGAGTAACGGGAACCTGTGGTTAACTGTCTTTTCAGAGTTAAACTCCTTAACAACCTCGCTGGCCAGCTGACACACACACACACACACACACACACACACACACACACACACACACACACACACACACAGAGTTCTCCTGAAGCTGTCCACGGTTCTGAAACACTCGAGGCTATAGCTTACCTGCTCTAAAGTTAGGGTCCGGACGGGCACTTAATCTTTCCCCACCGTTTTCCGTTCAAGTGGCAAAAGCTAAAAAAAAACAAAAATAATAGGTTTTAATACATAGGCCTACTCACAACAACGCAAAATGAGTAATATCTTATGGGAAATAATTAACTCACTTCCACCACCTGCCCTTCCACAGTGAGTAGTAGCCCAGAGCTCTTGGCTGACAAGAGGGTGGGAGTGGAGATAGGTCGAAGGAGCGTATCTGCCTGCCGCCTCAGCTCATCGGATACATCCAGTGGACCCGATTTAAAGAACTGTGTTTCTTTGTTAACATTAATTGCATATGGTGGGGACTGGCCTCTCAGGGAGTATCCCCGCATTATGAAGCCCTGGTTCAGGGTCAGTTTGTTTCCAAATGCCTCATATAATGTTAATTTGGTTAGGGATTCTCCATCGCTAATTATTGCAATTTTATTGTTTTTTGTAACGGCAGGCCTCGCCTCTCCGCTCCTCCTCAAACACCCAGGACAACACCTTGGCTTGGTCCATTATGGCCAGGACAGTAATGTGCAGCGGTGGGGGGCGTGAAAATGGCGTATCTGGCCGAGAATGCAGCACTTTTCGTAAAGCCATTCTAAAAAAAATGTATAAACACAAAAACAGTTATGTTATTACACTTTGGTTACTTTTTCTAGTGCAAGTAGGCCTAATTTGACGAAAACAGTAAGTAGCAAAAGCTGTGAGTGTTGACTTAAAAATATTTTTTTCTTCCCGCCTCTACAGTAGGATATAGGCTACTCTTGTCTTTTCATCCTGAAATGGCGGAGAATCCAGTGACCCACAGGTTTAAAGTCCTCCACTCTCAGCCATTAAGCTTAGCTGGCTACTATTTATTTTGTTGCCAAATTAGTTTACTTAGACACAAAAAAAATTGTATTTGCCAAAATATCCTTATGCCTACACTTCTAAAAACGTGAATCACTGTTGAGTAATTTTCACTTCATTGTGATAACCAAAATATTTCTGGAGCATACGTAAATATAAGCTAGCTAGGTATTTTCACAAATTACAAACTTATTTGTATCTACAATTAATGTCTTAGAGCACATGCTATTAACTTAGCCTATTTAGACAAGAAAAAAAGACACTCACGTCTCTTACCGGCAATTTCCACTGGATGCGGAACGTCTCCGGAACGTCGACAGAGTCATTAGGTTTCCATTAAAGTCAGTGTGTGTATTTCCACTGACTGCAGAACGTCTGCGTCCCTACTCCGTCCCAGTTCCGTCAGTCCGCAGCCCTCCGCAGCAGATACACAGAGCTTCTATTTTTGACGGACGACGGAGAGCTCCGCAGCAATTCAGCACACGGCAGATAGTGCGGGACAGGAAGTCGAGCACAGAAGCAAAATAAATATCCGGTTAATTTTCAAAATAAAATACACCGTGCTCACGGCGGATCATATTCCCTGCACTACACCTTGAAAACACAGCACAGAGTCGTTTCCCCTCTAGTCCTCTGAATGGAAACAAACTGTTGTTGGTTTTGTGGTTCTATTCTACCTGAATTCGCAAGAACTTGTGGGTCCTTGTGACTACAGCTATCAGTCACGGCCGCAGCCGTTCCGCAACAAATCCGGACCCGGTGGGTATTGACGTACGGCGGAGCACGCAGCAGACACGCAGCGGAGCCGGTCCGCAGCTGTTACGCATCCAGTGGAAATCAACGGTTAGCGTCCTCTTCTCTGCTGTTGTGGCCAGAATTTCCCGCTGCTGCTCTCTGAGATGTATTTCTGAAAACAAAGAAACATTAAGCTAGCTAGGTAATTTAATGAGCTATTTTGTTTCGCCTTTCTAAAATAAATGTTTAATAGCACATTACCAATACTAGGCCTATGTAACATAGGTATGCTTTATATTAAATTATAAACTAGGCTACGCTATCTCTTTCATATGTTATGAATTTGTAAGAACTTATTTTGACAATAAAAAAGAAACTCACCTCTCTTAAGCTTCGTCTTCTCTGAACTCTGCTCTCAAAATGGCATAACTCGAATTTCCTGCTATGATGCTCCTGCTAGCTCTAGACGTTGACGTCCATCTGCTCTGCTGCTGCAATTTGAAATTATCTATCTATATATCTGTCTGTCTATCTATCTATCTATCTATCTATCTATCTATCTATATTGTCCTAAACAGCTCAAAGTTAGATTTTTTAAGTTTATATAGGGTATGTACTGATGTTTACTGAAACGTAAGGTCTTTTAAAGTATTTTTTTATTGTGTCAAATGTAGCCTACTTATGTAGCCTACATGAAAACAATGGCATGATCTGGAAAATATGCTACAGAATGAGGTAGCCCATAAGGCAGACAGGAGACATCATTACAAATGTGTTTTAAATACAATATAATTATATTATTGTAATTAACACAGCAATATATTACTGCAAGTTTAAGAAATGATCTGTGTTAAATGGTGTTAATCGCGTATAGGCTACCCGCCGCTGTAGCCTACTGTCGGAACAAACAACTTTTCTTTCCGTCATCATATAGCCTATGGCCAAAATAACCACTAGGCTATTGCTGCTTTGTACCCTACATCGGGAAATTAAACGGCGTCATGTCTGGATTAATAACAACACCTGCCGGAGCAAACAGCACTGAAATGTTTTACTGCCTTCGCCAGGAAGGAAACGTGTGTGAATAGACTATCTGCCACTTCCAGCGCGACTTGAAGTAGCCTACAGATTATACCGTGTTTCAGTTGCAATAAAGAGATACAAAGTATGCGGAAATAACAACACCATGATGCTACTTTGTAAAAAGTATGAATTCATACGGTCTGTCCACAAAATGACAAGCAAACAACTTTTAAAATGCTTGTTTTGCCAGATGGAGTTGGGTTTGCTAACACTGGAGCTGCACAACAACAGAAATATCTTACCAGGTAGGCCTAGTCATCTAACATAACGATATTATTGTAATTAACATAGGAATATATTACTGCAAGTGCAACAAGTGTACAATGTTCATACAGAAATAGAATTTAGATTTTTAAATCTAATTGGTAGACTGCATATTAGGACAACATATGAATACATAGAAATATGAATGAATAGTTATTCATATTCTCAGTATGCATATTGACAGTTTCATGTCATTAACTTCCCCATGAGTAAAAATGTTATTGTGTACCAAACACAGTACAAGGTGTATTGTATAACGAAATTAAGGTGTAGTTCCCTTTATTATGCTATCCTTTATCCAGTGCAAGCCACACTAAATGCAACTATTTATGTCAAACGTGTAAAAATCTCAATACCATGAAGTAATATTAATCAAAACAATAACATGTATTAAACATTTGAACAGTACAAACAATAAGATAGTCTACAGCAATTAAACACAATCATGCAAAACTTGATTAACAAAACCTTAAATATTCTTAAACAAGTTACCCATCTCCCCAATCAAATCAAAATCAAAAACAAATAACAATATTTACAAAAAAATATTACAATTTAACATTTAACTTAACATTATAAGTAGCCTATAGGCTACTCAGCCACCTCGCCCTCAAAGCCCCCCACCTATATTACCTGATTTCCGGATAATTCCACACCTCTTTGCATTCTAAAATTTTTTTTTCAATTCTGTGCCAGAGCACTTCGGAAATATCAAACGTCTTGTCTCCCTCTACAAGAAGTTTTACATTCCCCTCGCTTACAGTATCTCCTCCAAAAACTATGAAGGTAAATATGGTGCAAAACGTGAGAGCTTGTAGAATACAATGTGAGAACTTGCAGAACAAAAAAATTGAACTTGTATGTTAAAATTTGCACTTGTAAAATAAAAATTTGCACTTGTAAAATAAAAATTTGCACTTGTAAAATAAAAATGTGCACTTGTAAAATAAAAATTTGCACTTGTAAAATAAAAATTTGCACTTGTAAAAATTATTCACATTTGAAGTCACAAAAAGAAAAAAAACATGAGAGCTTGTAAAAAAAATCTGAACTTGTAAATTGAAATTTGCACTTGTAGAAAAAATAGTCACAAATGTGTAGATTGATATTTGCATGAACACAATGACAGCTGCAAACTTGTAATGCAACATTTACTCATGTACTTTTTTTTTTTACTCAGGTTGATTTTCCATCACAACCACAACTCAGTGATTACAACCTCTCGAATCTGTCACTGTATGCGCTCTCTCGCATCACAAAGAGGCGAAATCTGCGCCTCGACTTTTGCAACACTTGTTGCGATACATTTGGTGCAAAACTAATTTGTACCTGTGGACTTAGGCTGTGGAGCTCTGATCCAACAGAACGGGGAAAGCAGGGTTTCTATCGCCAGATGAGGGACAACTCTGTCCGGCTTATTTAGCTATGTCGCATGGAAGCCTGGTTGAATAGCAAGCTAGCGTTAGCTAACTAACCAACCAGCCTGATTCTAAATAAATACCTTTTAATTATCTTAACACTTTTTAACAATCAAACTGAAACACTGGCGGTGAGCTCCAGGTCCTGCAGACGGACCGTCACCAGCGGGTATCGGCCAGCGGAGCAACATCGCTATTATTGCCAGAAAGCTTCGCTGCCGACCTCGACCTGCAGTCGGAGCTCCAGCGGGACACAGAGAGCCCCGCACCCGGTAGCAGCTCACCGCTAGTGTTGGTGGAATAGCAAGCTAGCGTTAGCTAACTAGGCTGGGCTGCCTCCCTCCACAAATTAATGGAAACCCGCGTTTTGTCCTTTTCATAATAAAAACAAAATATATATTATTTTGATGCTGAGTTCAACATGACACCGACACCAATAACACTTTAACCCTTCTGTTGTCTTTGGGTCAAATTTGAATGTCTATATCAGAAATAAAACAATTTGCATTTAAAAAAAAAAAAGAATTCAAAACCAGACTAAACGTTGACATATAGCCTACTCTTCTGTAATTATCCTTCCTTTAATATGAGCCTAAATAATTCATAATTTCTGCATTTTTAACTCAAGAATTGGGTATAATTTCCTATAAAAGAGGGTTTTTATTGACCATGAATTCCAAAAATGTAGTAAATGTAAAACTGGTAATAAGTTGGTGTTAGTGGTGTTTATACATGGTAGTGAAAAGAAGCCTTAAACGTCAAAAAAGAGCTAAAAACATTGAATAAAAGAGACAAAAGTGTCGATAAAAGAGACGAAAACGTCAGAAAAAGTGTCTTCAGTGTTTTCAGGACGACAGTACATGGTCGAATGGAAGACAACACAAGGGTTAAGATGTCTCTGATGCACGATCTTTGCGCTCTCTGACACACACGCAAACACACACACACACACAAACACACACACACACACACACACACATACACGTCAGAGGCGGGGGAGAGAAAGATACCTGTTTTTCTTCAGGAGACATTTTGAGGGGGGAATACAATAGCCATTCTCTTGGCTGCATTTCCCCATTTGCCAGTTTCATTATAAACAGCGTTTTGGAAAAGTAGCCTACCTCTTTTGGTGTATATGTGGTCTTTCTGAGGAAGCAACATCTTTGTTCTGTCAACTTTTAAGTCCCGTTTTATGCCCTCATGTGTTCATCAATTTTATCTCAACATGCAGGATCCGAGCTATAGGTAGCAACATGTGGAGGGGGGGGCAGAGATTCCCACCATCCCTCTCGGGGGAGCGCCATACACAAGCAGGTGAACAGTCTGCAGCATGGCGCTTCGGGTGGCTGGAGTCTCTGTCCCGGCCCCTCTGTCTCAGACTCCCTCCTATGATTGGATAGATGTGACCCAAGTCACATCTAGATCCAATCAGCTGCTTGTTTTTTGTTTTTTTTTATGTTTCTTATGGGCCAATTAGGGTCTTTTTTTTGTTCGCGCTGAAGTAAATTTAAAATAATAATAAATTGTCTGGCCAATCTGGGGCCCCTGCACACGTGGGGCCCCTAGGCTGCAGCCTACACAAGCCTGTGCATTAATCAACGCCTGGCAACAGTAAGTCGTGTGGTTATGACACAATCGTTATCCTATTTTTACAAAAACGCCTGCTACAGGGGATACAAAGTAATGGAGCCTTTTATACATTGTCGTGTTTCTTCCGAAATAAACAATGGATGTAAAGAATCAGATGTAAAGTTATTCACTGTCAAAGTGGCGCCAAAATGAATGGCAGTGAATGGGATGCTAACGGTGGGTGATATCTTAATAGCAACAAAATTGGCTCCATAGGAGCTACGCTTTGTGGACGCTCGCTTACCCCCTTGGTTGACACCTGCGCTGATGGTCTTATTCAGTCATGGGAAACTGACGATTTTTACCGGCTCTGTGCCAATGCAGCACGGGCATGCTACACACTTCATGCAGAAGACGGCGGCCGGGTGAGCGGGTAAGCTGGATGGCATGGGGAGAGGCGTTTGATAATCAGCAAAGTTTCCCATTCACCTTTGTCCTTCTCCTGATCTAGCAGCAACAAGAGGTGAGTGAAAACATTGCCGACAGTCCTCAGTACTGCACTAAACTCTAAGCCTGCCCACTTTTTAGCGGTCCAATCAAATGTAAAGGATTTGATTTACCGCTGAAATATTCCGTTTCACTAGGAAATACATAACAGTACAAAAGCTAAAGATGCTTCAACTTCTGTTTCTACTTCTGGTCTCACTACTGCTGGTGTAAACTGCAGCAGAGGATGCCTTGGGCCTCCGAGTTGTTAGGAAGGATAAAGGACATATCTTTTTAAAGAATGATTTTAGTACTTGCTACGGAAACTGTTTAACTGCCCATTTAGACAAATTAAGCTACGTATGTTACATACGTAGATTAAGAACATTAAGTTAAAAAGTAGACGTTGACTTTTGCTTTCACATGGGACAAAAACAGCGGTCTACCGGGGGAAAGTCACTTGTTCGTCTGACTCATCCATTGACCTCCTCCATAAGCAGACTTTGATTAGAAACGTATTTGTGATATGTCAAAAACAAATGTAATCCGGGAGACTATATGTTTCCCTCGAAACATAATTTAGAATGCAATTTTCTTATATGGGAATGCAATTTTTAGAAGAGAAAGACTGTTATGTCAAATCGTTAAGTGTCCCCTTTTTGTTAAGTGAACTTCTTTTTGCCAGCAAGTATATCATAAAAGACATACAGTAATTGAACCAGTGTAAGGCCTTGAACAACTTGTTTTTTCTGGCAAAATGTCATATAAAAACGAAATGACTAAATATGTCACAAAACACATCTAAGAGGAAGGAAAGTCTAACAGAATCATCCTGTTTACCCCAGCTCCCTGAAGTGATGTACTGGCATATGTTGGTCGGTTAGGGTATGATGGAAAACAAGCTCTCTGGAAATGATATGTTGTGTGTGTGTGTGTGTGTTGGGTGAGTTAGAGCCAGCTTTCAAGCATGTTCCTATAAACTCAGCATAGATCATAGCTGCTAGCTCCCTGTAGATGAATGTGTTTAGTTTGCATTGATATGCCTCATCCTTCCTTCCTCTCGCCTTAGCTTTTCCATCCCTCTCTCTCTCCTGTCCAATCCCCCTCTCTTCCAAGCTCCATCCTTCCTGCCATCTTGGGTGATGGAGTGTAGGACAGGGGGATATTTAGGGAGGGAAGAGAGAGTAATGGCGCACCCTTTCCTGACAAGCTGAGAGTCAGAGTAAAGAGGAAGACAAAGTCAGTGAAGAGGAATATGAATTAAACAAGATATCTGATACAAAGGACATATAGAGGAAAATGTTGAGATATAAGAAAAGAAAGAGAATGAGAGAAATGTGTGGAATAGTGCACACCTGAAGCCCAGCGTAGCGTTCTAAGTAAGTATTCTGTAAGGATATCTTCATGCCTCTCTCGCTCTCTTTCTCTCCCTCTGGTGTTATTTGGCCAGGGAAGTTTGCGTCAAAGTGTTTTGCGGTCTGCTTTTGCCAAACTTACCCATTAAGTTGCCTATCTATCATTTCTCTGGGAGTTCAGCTGAGGCAGTGCCTTCACTCACAGACTCTGAGATATGAAGGGAGGAGGGCTAGAGAGAATATTGGGACACAGAAAAAAAATCCATCACGTATGTCCATCATAACCAGATATACTTTATGTCTTGAAACATATTGGGTTTTGGAAACAAGACTATCTGGGTAAGACTTTTACACTCAAGACATGAATAAAAGACAGGCAGGGTTAGGAGGGTGACAGGAGATCAAAACAGAGGCAGAAAGGGGGAAGGGAGAAAGAGGGAAAGGAAAACCAAGAACTGCGGAAAGGGTAAATAAATAGGCGATGTATGGATCAGAAGGAGAAAACAGGGGGAGGGAAAGAAGGTGGAAAAAGATTAAATGAGAGGGAGAGAATAAAGGAGAGGATGAGGATGTGAGAAAGAAACAGAGGGAAAAAAAAATTAAAAAAATATATATAGCAAGGATCTCTAATTATCTTCCCGAAAATTCTCTTCAAGCAAACGTCTAGACTCGAATGGAGGAATAGAAAGAGAGAGAGACAGAAAGAGCGAGTGGGAGATTAGAGAGATGGAGTGATGGAAAAGACAGATAGGCAGATCTGACTGTCCTTTCCACCAGAATGAACAGCACTTTTCTCTGTCAACAAAACATGGCCATTAACTGGCTTTAATGATGCTTACAGGCACACACATACACACACATTACGGAACGCACAAACAGACATACACACACACACGCATACACAGCAGAAACATTCATATCAGACTAATTGGATATTGATTATGTCTTCAATTTATTTTTATTACATCATAAACATTAAATAGAGTTTTTTATGAAATCTCTTAGCGCATTATGTGCAGCTATTAGATTTTTAGTTGCTTCACACAATGTGGAGGCTCTCATCAGATGTAAACTGTTTGTCCACGGTTTCAATGTGATAAGAGTTGTGTATTGGAAAATGCAGTGGTTTGACCACTCAGATAAGATTTTAAGTGCTTAAAGTGGCCATGTTATGCTCATTTTCATTTTCAGGATCATAATTGTAATTTGAGATTGTATCAGAATAGGTTTACATGGTTTAATTTTCAATAAACACCATATTTTGGTTGTAGACCTACTGCACATTGCTGCAGCTCCTCTTTTCACCCTGTCAGGTGTCTGTTTTAGCTACAGAGTGAGACCTCTCAACTTCTGTAAGATCTTTTTTGTCAGTAGTTAGGTAAGGACTACATGAGCTACCTAGCTGTTTCTCCAACTTCGGCCTGTACAAGACAGGATTAGCTGGGAGACTTCTTCTAAACGAGGGCAAACTTCCAACTTTGCGTGTAATACCTGCAGAAGAGGGACATGTAAGTATTTCTATAAAATGTATTTTGTAGATTAGGCTGAATTTGTGTGTGTTGTAGCAGTGTTTTGCCATTGAGAACGAGCTAGCATGCTAGCGCTAGCATGCTAACGGTTAACCCCCTAGGCCCCTCGTTTCAACTAGTGATGTAGAAAGCCGTGCAGATTTTGAACAGCTCACCCGGAGACTGAAAGCAGGACACATTCCGAAACCCGTATCTCACTCAAAACAGCATGGATGTTTGTATGTGTGTGGAAGCACCAGAGACACAAAATAAACACCCCAAATCCCAGAAAAAGGGATTTTTGAAGCTTCGTGAACCATTTACATTTATTTTCCGAGCCCACTAGATGTCGCTCTTGGTTTAAAGAAAACGGCTCAAGAAATGTCAATTCAGTGTGCTTTTAACCCTTTGTTGAACAGAAAGTGCCATCTAGTGGACTCAGAAAATAAATGTAAATGGTTCACAATCTTCATGAAGCTTTATCTGGCCTACTACTACTTCCACCACCTGTTGTTAGCATAACAGAAGTTTAAAGGCCGTTTTATGGTCCTGCGGAGGCTCCACGCAGAGCTTTCGCCGTAGCCTACGTAAGTGGCCTGATGTTTATATTTGTGCGATGGTGTGTGTGTCGAGCCGGCATGTGTGTGTGTGTGTGTGTGTGTGTGTGTGTGTGTGGGGGGGAGAGTGTGTGATAGAGGGAGAAGTGAGAGAGTGACGGCGATTAGCTACGGTGCGAGTACTGACTCCACAGTCATAGTGAGAGAAACAAAGTGTCTTCCCTGTGCTTTCTGACCAAGGTGAGACATCTTTAGCAGGAAAAGTTAACCCTCCCCTTGATTTCATGTTGTTTATGGGGAAGGAGAACCAGGAAATGAGTCGGGGGGAAATGCAACGCTACCAAGCCACGGCCGAGCGAAGTGCGTCGCTGTGACATGTAGTTACATTTTTTGAGAGGTGCACGTCAGGCTACGGCGTAGGGTCCGGCGTAGACGCAGAGGGGTCTGCGAGGATACGCCGTCGATTCTACGCACAACCATAAAAAGGCCTTAAGCTTGGTGGTTCTGTGTTTTTGAATTTTTTATTTATTTTTTTTAACCGAAATGCATCTTGGCAGTTGTAGTTACATTTTTACCTCCCATTTTTACGTACGCAGGTTTGTACCCTCAATGTTTTATCAAAGGACAAGATATTTTCTAATTCAGTTGTTCATCTTTTCTCTGAACCAGAGTTCAGCCCATCAAGGCCGTAGAGGAGCTCAAACTACAAGTCTCCAAAAATATTCTATGGAAAAAGAAACGCGAGTTTTACTTCTGGAACCAGGGGAATTTTCTCTCTCTCTCTCTCTCTCTCTCTCTCTCTCTCTCTCTCTCTCTCTCTCTCTCTCTCTCTAATTCATGTTCCACAGAGGATTAATCCAAAAGACTGTCTTGACAAGACATTTGCTGTAGACATTGTTGCCCCTCACAGGATGGCTACAGAATATAGTAAGTAAGTAAGTAAAATTTATTTATTATGCGCTTTTCACAGATAAAATCACAAAGTGCTGTACAAAAGAATAGGTAAAACAAACAATATAAAAATGTATATACATATGTAAAATTAAAGTGACACTAGTGAAAACCCATCAACCAAAAGCTTTCCTAAATAAACATGTTTTCAGATCCGTTTTAAAAGAGACAACAGAGTCTGCCAGATGCATGGACAGGGCAGGGCGTTCCACAGTCTGGGAGCAACAGACTGAAAAGACAGGTCCCCTCGGGTATTATAACGAGTCTTAGGGACTACAAGCAGGTTCTGGCCAGAGGACCGAAGAGTCCGGCTAGAGAAAGAAGGTCCAGGATGTATTTTGGGCCCTGACCGTTTAAGGCTCTGAAAGTCAGCACTAAAATCTTAAAATCAATCCTGAATTTTACACGGAGCCAATGGAGAGCCGACAAGACTGGAGTGATATGAGACCTTCGAGGGGCAGCTGTTAAAAGTCAAGCAGCAGAATTTTGAACAATTTGCAGTTTGTTCAGAGCAGACTTATTCAGACAAGTAAAAACAGAGTTGCAGTAGTCAAGTGTTGTTGATATGAAAGCGTGAATTATCATTTCCAGATCCTTCTTTGACATTGATTAATAAAACAAAAAGATAAATCTGCACTCTGTTAATCAAAATATTCATCAGTTATAGTGACATGCAAAATGTAGAAACATACTGTACTGTACAACAATCAATAAAGTTATTTTAGTGTTAGGTGGGTATATCTAAGACGTTCTTACCTGTCAAATAAACCAATGCCTTGGTAAATAAATTTGGAGTTAAGCTCCAAGACTTATACATATCGACAATGTTGATGGAGCTGCATCCTAAAAAGTAGCAATGTCCCAATATATGAGGAGAAATCAGTATGTTCAAGTAAACAATGCTTCAAAAGTTTCAAAAGCCTATAAAAAATGAATGAGGAAAATGCATTTAATATGTCTGTAAGCCCTGTTTTGGTGAGAAATGCCGAATGCAATCAAACCATCTGTCATAAACAGATAACAGGAGAATGTGGATATGGATTAATAAGTTGTGGAATAAATATATTGCTACTTTTAGCAGAGGATGATTTTGATCAATCAACCCACTGGCTTCAGGCTGAAGGAAAAAATATTGTGTTTACCCTAATTTCTATTATTTAAATTGTATGATAGGTGCTGTGTGCTCTCGTGTGTAGGTGTTACAACACACACCCTCTTCATCTGCAATGTTTTCTCATTCCAATTCCCTTTTAATTTATGATATTTAGTAGCCTGCAAAAGGTCAAAAGCCACACTCATTCTGTCCATTCATCAAATCAAATCTCACAAACACATGGAGCCTGACCTTCACTTCCTGTATCGTTTCTCTAAAAAACCTGATTCACCACATACTTTCATGGCTCTCTGCCAGTGGTAACTGGCAAAATTCCATATGAAAGAAAAATATGCTACAATATTTTATTATTATTATTATTATTATTATAATATGTCATTGGGAACGGCAGCTGAAGGAAGATTAATTATTGCCTATTTGATTAGAATAATACGGCTGAGATTTCGCTTCAAAACACACACATTTGTCAGGATTATTTTTCTGTTTATTTTAACTTAAGTTTTATTTCATGAAATTCCAGCTGGGATGTGACTGTATAGGCTCTGGAAATAATTGAAGCTATTGCAAAAAAAACAAACCTTTATAATAAAAGTTTTTTTTTAAACTTTATAAAAACATTTTAAAGACCACACACTACAGTTCAAAAATACTGTAGTCTTAATATGAATGAATGAATGTATAAAGGTAATCATATCTATTCAAACCTTAACACACCAGGACTGATAAAGATGCACATGTGTGTGTGTGTGTGTGTGTGTGTCTGTGTGTGTGCGTGTGTGTGTGTCGGGTTAATATCAACTGAGAAGTGTTAAGTGCATTGCCGTGTTTATGGCCTTTATTTATTTATGGGGGGGGGGGGGTAGTAAGGGAGAGAGTAGCAGATGAAGAGAAGACAGAATCACCAGAGAAAGGGTAAGAGATACTTTCTCTTTTACCAAAAATATTTTTACTTAAAGGAACATGCCGACTTATTGGGACTTTAGCTTATTCACCGAAACAGCCAGAGTTAGATAAGTCCATACATACCCTTCTCATCTACGTGCGTGTTGTAACTCTGTCTGACGCCCCCAGCGCTAGCTAAGCCTAGCACAGATCCTGGAGGTAACCGGTTCCAACTAGCTAACTACTGCTCCAAATAAGTGACAAAATAACGCCAACATGTTCCTATTTACATGTTGTGATTTGTATAGTCACAGGGTGTACAAATAACAAGGTCATATGAGACACAGCCGTCTTCTAACCGTATACAAACTGGGAACTATATTCTCAGAAAGGAGAAGCACCGCTACTTCTGCTACTTGGGCGGAGTGATTTGCTTGCAGCACCTGAAGCCCCGCGATGAGGAGCAGAGAGTTTGCCTGGAGTTCGCTCAGAGTTGGAGTAATAGAGTCAACAATTACTAGATAGTAAAAGCATAGTGACCTTGTTATTTGTACACCCTGTGACTATACAAATTACAACATGTAAACAGGAACATGTTGGCGTTATTTTGTCACTTATTTGGAGCAGTAGGCTAGTTGGAACCGATTACCTCCAGGATCTGTGCTAGGCTTAGCTAGTGCTGGGGGCGTCAGACAGTTACAACACGCACGGAGATGAGAAGGGTATGTATGGACTTGTCTAACTCAGGGGGTTACGGTGAATAAGCTAAAGTCCCAATAAGTCGGCATGTTTCCTTTTATACAGATTTTGGCAGATTCTGTCCTGGTCGTAGAACAACAGACCAGCTCTTCACTCTCACAAGGATCCTGGAGGGAGCCTGGGAGTAGGGCTGCAGCTATCGATTATTTTAGTAGTCGAGTATTCTACTGATTTTTCCATCGATTATTCGGGTAATTGGATAAGACATACTTTTGCTTTATATAAGTGCAACAATAAATAGTGCTTTGTTTGACTAAACATATGCCGTTTCCTACCCTACCTAAAGGTTATTTACACCAGGCACTGCAAGAAACAGGCTAGGACAAGATCCAGCCTTTTCTCCCTGTTGAGGTTGGGAAGCAGGTACCAGGATACACCATGCCAGAGCTCCCTCGTACGTCAAGTCCGCCGAGTGACGCTAAACCCGGGGACCCCACAGGACTTGGCGGATGAGCTCTCATCTCAGCTAGCAATCATAATTTATTTTAGGTTAAACGATAACGTTACCTTGTGTCGGGACTGCTCCTTGGACTGGGTGGTAACGTTAGATTGGATGCTTTTTGCTGAGATGCTGAAGCATTGACATTGTGCTATTGTGGTAAGCAGAGTTTTCGTTTTGTTTCAGCTTGAAAGGATCCCAAACTTTGGACACTTTCAGTCGTTTTCTCTGGCCTATCTCGCCCCTCCTCATTCTCTCTCCTTTTCCATTTAGTCACTTGTACGCACAACACCATAAGCCCGTTGCGTGGCGGTAATAATCATCCGTGCGGAAACACTGTGGGCTGTATATACAGTATACATTTAAATGGATTATACGAAATCTTGATGCAAAACAAATTGCATTGATGAGTTTTAGTAATCAAATTACTCAAGTTACCCTTCTTGGGAGTATGCCCATCTACATGTTTTTTGTAGATCTGGAAAAGGCGTATGACCAGGTCCCCCAGGAGAGACTATGGGGACCAAAGCAGAGCTGTGTTCGGGTTCTTGGCAGTATTAGGACTCGTTCCGGGTGGGAGTTGGCCTCCGCCGGGGCCGTGCTCTGTCACCAATCCTGTGCAATTCATGGACAGGACATTGAGTGGGGAAGGGTTGCAGTTCTCACGGGAATTCACAGCACAAATGAGGTGAATTTGGCATTCGCTTCATTTGCGCCGCCCGCTCCAAATTTGTGTCTATTCGCATCTTTGCATTGATTTTGTATGTAATCGTGGCGCCGCATTTGTGTGAAACGTATTTGGTGGGAACACGCCATAAGGCATTTTTTTCAAACAGACTAAATCAGACCAAAGGCCAGTCAAAGAGAAGAATGGAAGATGTTTTCAGTGCACTTTTTTAAACTCTGTGCATTTGCCCCTATTTCACTTTGCAGAAACACAAAGAACAAATAAACAAACAAACAAAGCAGAAAGGCAGCTAAAGAGGAGGGACAAAAGACGAGGAGGGGAGACAGGAGAAAGGACAGGGGGAAAGAGAAAAAAGGGTCAGGAAAGACAGAAGAAATCATCTGAGTAGGAATGATGACTGGGGCAAACAGTCACAGAGGATGGAGGAGAGGAAAAAGAGTGGGGAAAAGATAGTGGCTTAGAGAAAGAGAGGTGAAAGGGGAGACACGGATTGGAGGACAGTGATGCAAGCTGGATGGAAAATGCATTGAGCACAGCAGTACCTCTCTCCAGTCGTTACAGTTCACTGACTTGCTGGAAAATAGGATAAGTGACTGGTCTGGACACAGGAGGGAAGAGATACAGAGGGGATGAAAAATAACCCAAACACTTTAGAAAAAAAAACAACTTAAAATTGGAATAAACTTTACAAGGAGAGCTACAAAGGTTGGTCATACTGTAAAATATAGTTTTCTACTAAAGGACATTCAACCTAATATGACCCACATTTGTAGCAGTGGTTGTTGAAGGGTTAGTTAGGGTGACAGATTAAAGGAAAACCTAAATTAATGAGTTAAGCAACATAACTGTTTCCCCCCAAGAGACAAGCGTTCAATGAATGATTTAATTATTCTTCTGAATTTAAGAACTATAAAGAATATATGGGAGATTTGGCATGAACGTGTTGGACAGCGCTGTCCACCACCATCATCAAAACAACAGATGAGGGGATATCTTTTGGAAGAATGCTGATTAAAATAAGTATGTTTTTACTTGACTTACATACTTAACATAATTTACAAGTTAACATTCGTGCAAGTTAAAAAAAAGTCAACATTGACTTCCTGTACATTCCTCTAAGGCAAGGCAAGGCAGCTTTATTTGTATAGCACATTTCAGCAACAGGGCAATTCAAAGTGCTTTACATAAAGCAGTTAAAAACAATAAAAAAAATTTAAAACAGATAAAATACGAGAATAAAAGTTACAGTGCAGTATGAGAAATTAACAATTACTTTAAAAAAGGCAGCAAAATGAAAGGTCTTTAGCCTTGGTTTTAAAAGAACTGAGAGTTGCAGCGGACCTGCAGTTTTCTGGGAGTTTGTTCCAGATATGTGGAGCGTAAAAACTGAACGCTGCTTCATCCTGTTTAGTTCTGACTCTGTGGACAGAAAGCAGACCCGTCCCAGATGACCTGAGAGGTCTGGGTGGTTCATAGTGTAGCAGCAGATCAGAAATGTATTTTGGCCCTAAACAGTTTAGTGATTTATAAACTGGCAAAAGTATTTTGAAATCAATTCTTTATGAGCTCTGCATTTTAACTTTGCTTGCTGCTCATAAAAGTCATGCTTTATCTCTACTGAAGGTATATTTTTTAAATATTTTGAAAGTTATACATGTATCCTCTATCAAGTTACCACCATCATCATAATCAAATTCGTTTTTTAATTAAATGACAGATAAGGTTTACACTAAGTATTATGCATTCAAGCAGGTAACGTTTGAGAAACTTATGAGCTAAATCAAAGTGCTGTGTGTGTTTGTGTGTGTGTGTGCGCGCGCGTGCGTGCGTGCGTGCGTGCGTGCGTGTTTGCATCCATATCTGTCTCTCAATGAAAGGGTGTGAGTGTCACTTTAATGCTGGAGTCAGATTAATGAAGTGTGAACCTTAGAAGAGGCTAAATGAACACGTACTGTTTACAATTATCTATGGCAAGCCACATGGCACAGCGCTGCTGCAGAGTGCTTTGTTTGGCTTCAATAACCGACATGGTCTTGAAAGGACACATGGGCAGAGTAACATTTGCATGACATCATTTGTTGTGCTTACCCCTTTTTTAGCTACATATTTTTAATTTAGCTTTTTCCATTTCTTACTGGTCAGAAATGGTGAAATCTGAGTGAAATGTATTTTTCAGTATACGTGAAGCTTTTAAGGCGTTTCATGGGTTAAAGTCTTGCGTTTTCCCCTTAATTTCTTTTGGGACACAAACTCCGCTCCCCCTCTTGAACGTGTTTCATTAACCACCCTTCCACTCCGACCTCCTCCCTATGCAGATTTTTGCTGTCTTATACAGCAGAGTTTAGTGGCACACTGAATTGTCATTCCTTGAGCCTTTTTCTTAAAACCAAGAGTGCCATCTACTTGAGTCAACAAATACAACTATTGGTTCATGAAGCTTAATTTGGACATCACTAGCTGCTAGGTCATCATCACATTGATGCTCAAAAATCTGAAAATAAAGCAGTTTGTTGCACCTCATAATACTCTTGTGTTTTGCGTGAATGTCTATACAAAATGTTATCTCAATCCGTCCGGTAGTTGTCAAGTTATCTTAGTCTGGACCAAAGTAGCCTTGCATTGCCAGACCTATCTCCACGGCACTGCAGAGTAAGGTCTGGCTACACAACGCATACATTCCAGAATAGGAGAAAATAAAGCTTTGGGTTGTTTGCATTTCTTTAAACCAATCACAATCGTCTTAGACAGCGCTAAGCTCCAGACGCAAAGACGTTGGCTCTGCAAAATGGTCTCGGGAAGGAACTATAGGAAGTGCTATAGGAACTTGGTGGAACATTTGCACACCACAAAAGAAAACGCCATGTAAATGAAGTTAACTGTAACTGTTCACACAAGACATTTGCCATTTGCAGCTTTTCTCAATCACTTTGGCACAATCGTTGAATGACTATTAAACTTTGTCAAATTATATCAGTGATGTCAGTTGTTCACATGACTAAAGTCATTTGTCATTGCTTTGGCACAAAATGTAAGCCTTATAGATCAAATAGTTTGCATTAATTTGCTATTACTCTCATATGCAACTATACACATGCTCATTGTGCAAATTCCTACATGCAGAATGAAGCAACAAACAATCACAATAACCTGTCACACACATTTATTAGATACATAATAGTTATGTGGTATTGTTGAAAAAGTGTTCATATGAATAGACTTAGGCTAGATGGGGAACAATACAATCTCCTCCCAATTAAGAGCAAACAAACGGAAACAGGTGGCAGGTGAGGATATCACTGCAGATTTTTGTAGGGGGTGGCTGCATCATGCCAAAGTGTTTTTCCTTGTTACATTGCAAGGAAGGATATCAGGTGTGATGTTGATAAAATGTTGTGGCCAGACAGAGAGAAGAGATTGGATGACCCATGAGGTTGATACATTTGCAGCATATTTTCTTTTTTCTTTCACATACTGTACAGCAGTTCTTGATAATTTTGCTGCTATATATCTTTTTTTCTGTACAAGCTTTCTTTATGTATTTACAGTTGGCTGGTGTGTGCATACAATGACAAAGTATAGTGTGTGCCATGGCTGACATCATTACTATTCAGCTGCCTAAATAGACAATGTTAGCAACTGGACGATATTACAGAGTGTAACTATCACCCCCCCCAGAGTACGCTGTCATTTGACAAGATGTGACAATAATGTTAAGATGTTAATTCTTTTGATTGAGTAATCACCTTTTGTAGGTCACATAGAGTGATGTGCTGAATGTACCACGTGGTGTAAGGATTGTACTTAGAGTTTTTTTAGTTAAGTTTGTTTCAGTAAATGTGCCAAAGTGATTCAGAAAAACTGTAAATTAGCTAGCTGGATACATGGTTAAATGTAATTTTGCTCTTACCAGTGTATCGTCGTGTGTATTTTGTCCGTAGCAAATCCCAGCCAATCGGTCCCAAAACGTTCCAGTTAGATAGTAAATGCTATAAACATATTCTTTGTAAATCTTTACAATCATTTCCTCAAAAGAACCAAGCAGGCCTGCCTTGTTGCACGATGCACATTTTCTTCAAAACCATTTTCAGCATGTAGCTTGCTAGCTCAAAGAAACGGGTCATTTTAAGGCGATGTGATTCAGGTTCCAATCTACTGCATACACCCACAGTGAGAATTCTAAAGGGTAGTTTAAGGGAATTATTAGAACAGACATTCATGAAACAGAAAATGCCTGAACAGCAGGTTTCTGTAACTAGGCAATTCTTTTGTATGCATGCACATTATACAATAATGAGAAATGGATATAGAGAAAAGGCTCCATTTGAACCCATTAGGCTACTTCTGTTGAACCTTATTTCATTTAACTGCAGGCAAGATGAGTCAGGCTTGTTAAATTGGGAGTATTTGTTAGGAAGTGGCTCCCTTTCCCAGAGATTCAGAGGCTCATCTCTCTCTAGCGCACTCTTTGGCCCATAATAATCTTTCCAACCCTTAGGGCAGAGCCAACCTTTAGGCTTCGAGATACATGGTGCATGCTGATGTGTGTGTATGCACAAAACTGTGTTTGAGAATGCGTGTGTAAGGTTTGAGCATGCTTGTGTGGGAATGTATGTGCTCATACTAGTATCGACAATGTGTGGGGTTGTGCTGTTAGTGCACATAAATTTATGTTTGTGTGTGAATATGTGTGGATTCTTCTACTTTAATACTTTGGAGAGTTTACTTGACAGAGAAATGGGAGAAAAGCCTCCAGAGTGAGGATATTTAGCTTTTCCACCCTAGGATTTGGACTTTAATTTAGCTTTTAGGTTAGGATATGGATTAGATTGATGGTGCGCTATGAATTAAGTATAGGCCCATATTACTGAGAATTAAAGGAAAACCCAGCCTAAAGCAGTTTACACAACTCTGCCCTTCAAAGGCTAAACACAGTTATTACTTATTTGGTCTAATTTAAGTATGACCTTTCGGACATTTATATAAAAAATATAATGCTGTATAAATATATAGTGTGAAAAGAGCTTTTTGAAGAAAATTTGAAGTAATAACAAAACAGAGCTTAAAAACCAAACCTACTGCATTCTGTAGCACAAATAACAAACAACACAGCAAAATAGCTCATCCTATTCATATTCTAAATCAGGGATTAAATATCTATATATATCAATATATAAATTATGGGATTATTAGCCATAATGTGTTACCCATCCAAGTTATGTGATTGTGAAACAAAGGTCTATCTTCCTGTAGAAGCCACAAGACTGTATGATATCAATCTTGTTTTAAGTAAAACATGTTTTATTTGCAATCTCATGGAGAAGTACTACACTAGCCACAATCCTAAACATAACAGCAATGTATCTGATTGGTGGAGCCAATGTAAATGGTTACCATGTACGTAAATGGTTACTGTACTCGCAGCAGATAGTAAGCAAGATGAACTTGATGATGGTTTATGTATGAAGCTGTTGCAAGAATCCTGCAGCCGGCAGCCACAAAACGGGCTGCAATCAGTGCTGCCAACTCTTTTCCAATGAAAGTAGCTAGCACTAGCTCCAAAAGTCACTAAAAGTCGCCAAATGACATCTTTCACTTTAAGTTTATTTATAGTATCAAATTATAACAGAATTTATCTTAGGACACACCACTCTATAATTTACAGATATCCAGCAATATCCCCAAGAGAAATTGCATTTAGTTCGGCAGAGGCAAGGTCTCTTTGTTATTATATACAACCAAGTCTTGCTCACGGAGAAGTCTTAATGAACTACCGCCACTCCTTTCTCCAACTCTCACTCACTCTTTCCTCCATCGTCTTCTGGCAATAAGTCACCTCTCGCGAGATTTCAGAACGAGACTCAGTAAGACACAATAACAAACAGATTGGATTAATCGAAAATGTAAAGAACAACATTTTATTTCTCTGTAGGGTCCTTTCCGTAATGTTGCCAGACACTTATATATTTGCCTGTCGGTGGCAAAAACAAGCACTTTAAGTGGACGTACATTGTAGTGGGTAATTCCCCCCTAAGATTACATTGCAGCCCGTTCAGTGGCTGCCAGCTGCAGCGCTCTCGCTCAATACTGCACCAATAAAAAACAAAAAAAAGGTTGTCTACATTAGTCACTTATGCACAAAAACATGGGAAAAAAGTGCTGAAGGTTAAGTTGAATAGGTTGAAAAATATTGACGTTTCCTTTTAAGCTAGCTGTAAATCACATATTCAAACAACTGTTGTTGGCTGTGTTGTTGTTGGTTTTCATCTGCTGTTTTTTGTGGAAAGCACTTTGTAACCTTGTTAAGAAAAGTGCTACAGAAATAAAGTTATTATTATTATTATTATTATTATTATTATTATTATTATTATATTAGTTTCATTATAAATATTAACAGAATATGAACAGACACAGCAAAACAGAGATACATTTAATCCCAATAAGATATGGGATCAAATAATTAAAATAAAGTAATTTTTGTAGTTGGTAGATCAAGCATTTCCTCATTGTATGCTGTGATGATTATTCAAAGGAAGAGTGCCATATCTGCAATATTTAGCTATTATGTACGTTTTATGGGAAAAGTTTTTTAGGTAAATTAATCAACCTAAAAGAAAAACTTTCCAGTTTGCAAGCCAACCTGAAGACAAATGTAGGAAATCATGGAATGAAGTAAAATTAGATGAAGCACATTTAGGAATAGGTAATGGGCAATGTCCCAATAGACCATATGTGTGTGTTTGTGTGTGTGTGTTTGCAGTTGTATACAGAACAAACATCTTGACACACCCATTTGTTCCTAGTAAGCTCATGTGCAGAGCTATTTGGACACCAACCTCTAAGGCAGAAGCAATCTGACTAATCAGTCTCTCTGTTATTGATTTCCCATCCTAGAGCTCATATATCGACCAGTTGTGAAAGCTTTAATTTGGCCGATTGCACTTTGTGATGACAAAATGACACTCTCTCTGTTAGATTCCTCCATTACAGATAGTGATATATAGTGCACTATCTTGTCTCAGTCTCAAACTTAAGGGGTAATAACACTCACATTTAATGATTCTTATAATTACTTATATGGCTACGGACAGCCAAATCAATAATTGGAAACATGGACAATTCTTGCCCGAAGCAAGAGGCATCAGAGACAAGAATCTAATACCTCGTGTCATCAAAAGAAGCCCGGAGCTGCTGTTAAAACAGTGAACGGGAAGCTAATGTTGTGGAAAGAGTTGTAGTACACAGTGTGATTTAACAGAAACATCAGCACATATTCTGGCTTGTTACCATTAGTATTAACAAGTAAAATAAAACTCAGATGGGTTTTAATTCACAAAGAAAACATTTGAAAGTAATTATACTATTTGACATCAGTGGATCAGCATCTGGACTCAAGACATCTGTAGTTTTGGGATGAGCTTTCTTTTGTCAATGATTATTGTTGAAGAACCAATTGAGGCCTTGCAGTTGTGCTTTGGTACTTACTCTTGACATCACTGGTCTTGTAATATCTTACAAAATTCTCCACTGTTTATTTTACAATATAGTCCATATACTGTATATTTGCTTTTCATGAGAATAGTTATCCTAGTTGTGTTTGTTGTTTTCAGTGGTGTACATTGACGTATGTCAAGTAAGTGAAGTTAGACAGCCTTGTTGTTGTTGTTGCTGTTGTTGTCTAACTGCATTTGTGTTCTCATTGCATTCTTATTGGTAGTGTTGCCAAATTTGCTGTTTCTGATTATCATAATATCCTACATATTAGAGACGTACAGTACATCAACGAGCTCATTTTTAACACCAAATCCTCAAGCTAATCAGTACATCTAAAAAAAGGGCTTCCGTCAATTGTGACTGAAAGGATCATTGTCAGAGACTGAAAAAAATTAACGTAGCCACCCTGATTGGTTTATGGACTACCGTAGAACGGAGGAGGCCAGTTTCACGACAGGGAATACACTACTGAGATGGTTTTCTTTTCGGGTTTGGCTGTTTGCACCATGGGGCTGTGTCGGCTTATGGGACAGCTGTGCAGCTAACCTAGCTTACTAGCTAACGGCAGCTAACTACAGTTAGCGGTTACTTTAGTAACAAGTAACATTAGCCTATAGCTAATGTTATCTGTCCAAAACTCATTCAGTCACTTTGGTATTGCAATCACTGTCGTCAAACTGGTCTTACAACTTTTAACATTTAACATTTTAATGTTATGTTAACACATGAAGCTAAATAGTTTCTTAAAGTTTGATAATTAGGCCTGCTATGACATATTTAAGACAGATTATGTTGTCTTGGTTAATGTCAAGTTGTCATAACAAAGACATTGACAGGTTATATTGTCTTGCCTAAATGTTAAGTTATCATGACACAGATATTGTTGTCTTTGTTCATGTCAAGTTGTCATAACATAAACATCTCAAACTATGATAATTTAGGATTAAAAGTCATCATTTACCGAATTACATTTAATGAAAACAGTCATGAACATTCAAAAAGACTCCTTCATGTTCATGATAGGTGTCATGTCATAGTCATGAAGGTGTCATGCCAGTTTTATGCACACCCCATCAAATGAACTGAAAACACACTGTGAAAGAGTCCAAGTTCGTTTCGGTGACACGCAGGACAAGAACGAGTCACAAACCCCGGTCTCCTGGGAAAAAGTCCTGTGTTTGAACCATCCACCACCCCAACCTGCCTCCTTACGTGGATTTTCAGTCTTTCATATTACTCACTACCGCTGTCGCTCTTAATACAACAACACGCCATCTTACAGCGCCGCGTTCAAGCTGCTGCTATGCCTGGTGCGTCCAATACAGACGCTAAAGAGTGATTTTTGCATCAGTATCTGACGCTGAGAGCCACTGACGAAGCGTCAGTTTTTTACGAGTTGGGCGTGAGAACGGGTTGAAAACAATTTTTACTTACCAGAGTGAGTTTAAACTATGCAACTTGATCTTTAATCTGCAACTCCATAAAGGTTACATTTCTGCAAAAAAGAAAATTACATTGTGTGACGAAAGTCTCACTTTGCTGGAGCATAGCATATTTAGCAGTTATCAGTGGGGGTTAATTATGAATGCAGCTGGGGCGAGCAGATCTACAGATAATGGTGGAGGTGAACTACATCTAATAATGTTAAGAAGAGAAACTAATGAATGAACTGCCCTCAGAGTTAATAATACAAGCAGCAAGGGTAGAATAGCACACAAGATCAGGACTCTGCATGTGTGCATTTGCATGTTGTGTGAGGGTATTGTGCTGGATGTGTCAGTAGTAGCGTGTGTGTGTGTGTGTGTGTGTGTGTGTGTGTGTGTGTATATGTGTATGTGTGTGTGTGTGTATGGGGAGGGGTTGGTGTGGGCGAAGTGTGACAGTAGGTGACACACAGATGGGACCATCCATCAGGTGTATTTTTACAGGCAGGGCCTATTTTCAAAATGGCCTGGCAGGTTAAATATCATTAGAACCACAGTGAATCAGGTGGAGGGAAGCTTTCAGAGTAATGGACACATCACACACACGCACGCACGCACACACGCACACACACACACACACACACACACACACACACACACACACACACACACACACACACACACACACAGGCATATCATCTCAGGCCTGCCAGACATTACAGAACCATGACTACTGTAGGTAAGGATGGTGTGTGTGTGTGTGTGTGTGTATATATATGTGTATGTGTGTGTGTGTGTGTGTGTGTGTAGAAGGGCCCTTTAATTGAAGTGTACAGTACATTACTATTGAGAGGGAAAGGGGCCGCTGAACACTTCATAAATATAGTAGGAGAAAAGCCATATGCTGCAATTCATGAATACTGACGAGACGAAAAATTAAGTGTGCCTGTGTGTGTGTGTGTGTCTGTGTTGTGGGTGGTATGAAGAAGTCAAAGAAGAGTGAGAGAGGTTACAAAATGAGAGAGAGAGAGAGAGAGAAAAAAAGAGAGAAAAAAAAAAAAAAAACTTAAAAAAAAAAAAAAAAAAAAAATTTTTGTAGAAGCACATAAATCCAGAGCCATTCAGAGCTGGGACACGGCTATAAAAAGTCAGAGACCAAACTATAGCCAGGGACACTTTTTAGGACCTTGGCTGACCTTACAGTGGAAGGAGCCAAAAGAATGATATGATTTATTGGAGTGCCTTCAAATCAAGTTGGGTACCGGGCACACTGTTTTATACTAACAAATTAACAATTGACAAAATTTAATTAAATATTTTCTAGTTTCTTCACTCCTCTATGACAGTAAACTGAATATCTTTGAGTTGTGGATAAAACAAGACATTTGAGGACGTCACACTGATCGACATTTTTCACCATTTTCTTACATTTTATAGACCAAACTAATAATCGTCAATGAAAATAATTGTTAGTTGCAGCCCTAATTTTAAGGAATGGGGCCCTTTAGATTAAGTGGCGCATCAAAATTAAGGTTTGCAAAAGTAAGTGGGCTACACCTTTTTTTTATGTTTCAAATATATGTTGCTAAAATCGAATGCTACCACTCAAAACAGTTGTGCTTAAGCCTTCACAGCCAAAAAAGATGATTACAGCTCTCAACCAAATCTTGGTGAATCCTCAAAGAATCAATTTGTGACTCAAATCGATAAGCAAATTCAATACTTTAGATTCAGTAATAATGTTAAGTAGGTCTGCCAGTAGTATATAACTGGACAGTTGGCATTATCAATAGTGATGGCCAAATGAAGCTTGATTTAGCTTCGTGAACCATTTTCTTAAAGGTGCCCTGCCACACAAAACCGTTTTTACTTGTATTTCTTTTTTTTATAAAGTTAAAGGTGAATCCTCAAAGAATCAATTGGTGACTCAAATCGATAAGCAAATTCAATACTTTAGATTCAGTAATAATGTTAAGTAGGTCTGCCAGTAGTATATAACTGGACAGTTGGCATTATCAATAGTGATGGCCAAATGAAGCTTGATTTAGCTTCGTAAACCATTTTCTTAAAGGTGCCCTGCCACACAAAACCGTTTTTACTTGTATTTCTTTGTTTTTATATGTTAGGTCCATATATGTTTGTGTTATGTCGTGAATGTGAAAATGAACTGTTACTTCCTTTGTCAGCTCTAGCCACTGAAAAGAAATAAGCAGAGAAATCAGGCCAATCACAAAAGCTGGTCAGTCTGACGTGGTGTTGCCTGAGCTCATTACTTTTCATGAGCTCGCTCAGTTGCACTGGGTAAAGGATGCTGACAGACATTGGCTAGCTGTTAGCCAATCAGAGTCAAGCAGCTTAGCTCATTGAATATTAATGAGAACTGGCACAAATCGAGCTGAGTCTTCCTGCAGGCTTTCTATACCACGCTAGAATGGCTTGAAACAAGGTAACCAAAGCATTTTTTCCACAAAAAATGTTACAGAGTCCATAGTAGAACTTCAGACATTACCACAAAGTAATGAAATATGTGTGCAGGGCTCCAGACTGCGACCAAACGGTCGCATTTTGTGACCAAAATTTGAGAGTGTGCGACCAGTAAATCTTCTCCCTATTACACGTTGAAATTTCGGTACCTGAGAGTGCGTAAGCGCAAGCTTATCTGTCCTCTCTGAAAATTGACAGAGAGCAGAGCTCTGACACAAACACACACACTCGCACACACGCAGAGCTGCAGATGTCGGCTCTGCAGTTTTGTTGAAGTCACAGTGAGTCACGGAAATGCCGATAAAGTGGTTTCAAGTGTGGTTACAGTTTTTCATAACTAAACGCAGACAGCGTTTGCTGCGATATGATATTAATGGCAAGCTGAAAGCGGTCGCGGTGCTGTTGACGTTACACTTCCTCGGAGACAATCAGGCACAACAGTGGTTTCTGTGCCCTGGTGACTGACTGAGGTTGAGGCTGAGGTTGTAAGGCAAGGCAACTTTATTTCTACAGCACCTTTCAGCAACAAGGCAATTCAAAGTGCTTTACATGAAACATTAAAGAGCAATTAAAAACGGTCATGATGAAAATAAAACAGGCTAAAAAATAATATACAAATACAATAATAAAAAAAGAAATATATGTATTTTTTTTTTTACTGTCATGACCGCTATGGGGCTGTCAGTTTACCTTCTATGTTGCATCTTCAAAAGTGACACTGATTTTGAAACAGCACATTATAATTTCTGCATCTATTATCAAAGTATTTATTAGTAATACAGTGGAAATTAGTAGAAATGTGAATATTTGGTTAGCATGTTGATTTACGGTGTGTGCCCCTAAAATTTTCAGTTGGGGGCCAGTGCTCCTAGTGAAAAAGGTTAGTCTGGAGCCCTGGTGTGGCAGAGCACCTTTAATTTTCTGAGCCCACATGGCGATGGTGCTCTTGGTTTAAAGAAAAAAGGAGGAATGGAAACTCAGTGTGCTTTCAACGGTTTGGTGTAGAGAGAGCGCCATCTAGTGGGTTCAGAAAATAAAGAAATTGCTTCATGGAGCTTGGCCTTCACTAATCAGCAGTGATGAAATGACAGAAAAGAGCATCACAGATACAGATTTTATGAATAAATATGTGATGACTTTCTCTGCACCATAATGGCAACAGCTTTCTTTTAATGAGTACATATTATAGCCTTATTGTATTTTTTATTATTGTTATTTATACTACAACTGGGGCACAAATAAGCACATGTTATTATGATTATTTTGACAAGCTTAGAACAGCAAAGAAGACAAGAGAAGTTATTTGTCTTTGTGAGACTAAATTTCTCATTTGGGTCTGTTTGTGAAAACATGTCTGGCCTTTTTCCTAATATACAACTGGTTATTTGAAGGTAGACTCTTTTTTATGTCCAGACCTATGAGCACAAACAGTTACTGACAAGTTAACAGTAGCACCTGACAAGACATCAACCTGTAACCTGTGATTTGAGCAATCATTTCCTAATCCTCTCTTTTGGTTTTCTCCTCTACCTCTGTCGGTCTTTCTCCTCCCATCCTGTCTCTTCTTACAGTTTTCCTCCCTCTCTAGTTGCCTCTTGACTGCTTTCCACCTCATATTCATGCAAACCATGTGCACACACAAACATCAGCTAATGCCCACACATACACATGCACCTCTCACTCTCGTTTCCGGGAGGCTCTTTTCTGACTGACAGAGTATTAGGGAAGTGTGTGATGGAAAGAGGGAGGGTGGAAAAGGGAGGGAGGAGAGCAAGGGAGACAGGGTCACCTTGGGAGAGTCGGTTTTAGACTGGATAAGGGAATGAGAGGAGATTGAAGAAAGAAAAGCATTTCACTCTTGTTGCTGTGATGTCATTTAAGTTCAAACAGCAGGAAAATGGTTGTGTTGCTTTACAGCAGCCGCTTTTACTGTCACTCCTACAGCTGCTAGTAGCATTAGCACCCTTTCTGCTTCTAGTACCACTACCACCATTACCACTTATGCTGCTTGGGCTATGACTGCTACTACTCCTACTTATATTGCAGTTTTTAACTAATAGGGTACACAAAAGTTAAACAATTATTTTAGTGATATTTGGAAAACCAATAGGCAACAACTTAATATGGCTTGTGAATAGTTGGGTGTATGGTTAAAATAGGTTGTTTTCATGCGCCAATACAGCTTTAAAGGGGAACTTCACCAATTTAACACATCAAAGAGTACTACATATGTGAAAAATTTAACGTTACCAGACCTGTGTAGCCTTCTCTTCCTCTCTGCCTGAGGCTACATTAGCTGCTACAAGCATAACACACCTGAATCTCTGTCTGAACTGTCGGCAGTCAAGTTGAATTGTGGGTAATGTAGATGCCAGGTTTTGACAAGGAAGAACACATGAAATAAAAAATTTGATGTATATATATGGTTGTGCTGCAGTGATTTGGCCACTCGTATTCTGTATTTTTTATTCTTATTTTACCAGCCACTTAATTATCAACTATACATCAATACAATTTTCTTGCTTAACTGAAGTTCATATTGCATCAAGTAACATCCAGAATGCTTTGCAAGCAGTGAAACAGGTAATCAGTTAAAACAAGAAGACAGTAAGTGGTCACATACTTACAGCTGCCCTAATCAGTGGAATGACCATGTGTTATTTGACAGCTCATTGTTTTGGTTTTATGGTCCACAACTTTACAGTTTTGGTTCAGTCCCCCACTTTCTTTAACCTCAATCAAGTACCTAGGGGTCTTGTTCGTGAGTGAAGGGACAATGGAGCTTGAGATTGGCCAGAGAATTGGAGCAGCAGGAGCGGTATGCATTCGCTTTACTGCACCATTGAGACGAAAAGAGAGCTGTGCCGGAAGGCAATGCTATTGATCTGCCGATCGTTTCTACCCTCACCTATGGTCATGAAGACTGGGTCATGACCGAAAGAACGAGAATGGGTTTTCTCAGGAGAGTGGTTGGCATCTTCCTTAGAGATTGGGTCAGTCATACGTGTGGAACTCTGTGTAGAGCCGCTGCTCCTTTGTGTCGAAAGGAGTCAGTTGAGGTTGTTCAGGCATCTGGTAAGGATGCCCTCAGGTGTCCTGCTGGGAGGAGGCCTTGGGGAAAACCCAGGCCTAGGTGGAGAGATTATATCTCCACCCTGGCCCAGTCAGAGCTGGTTAATGTAGCTCTGGAAAGGGCGGTTTGGGGTCCCATGCTGGAGCTGCTGCCCCTGCGACCCGACCCCGAATAAGCGGTTGAAGATGGGCCCCTATGCAGGATTATCAAGGCAGGCCTCCCTACTACAGCATGTGATGACGGTGCAATGTCCACGAGTAGGAATAGGACAGGATAGGATCATAGAGACACAGCACATAAGAGATGAGATGACTGACAAAATCAGGAGTAGCCTACGCGCACCACAACAACAACAACAACAAAAACACTGGTGAATGCGCACCATAACACATGAAAAAACACACAAGGGCAGTCCTTCCAGGATTTCGCGGCCTTTTTTTGAGATTGTTGCGGCCCAAAATGCCTGATCTGGGAGCTTTTGTAAAAAATTGCGATAAAAGTTGCAATATCTTTTGTGAAATGTCAATATGTAAATGCGAATCACCCACCCTGACCTCCCTCAACCCTGGCGTGGATTCTTCTTCTTCTTTTTCCCTACAAACTTAATTTATAAGATTTTTTTGACAAAATTGAAGCTAAAGCCC
Organism: Perca fluviatilis; assembly: GCF_010015445.1. Classification (NCBI taxonomy): domain Eukaryota; kingdom Metazoa; phylum Chordata; class Actinopteri; order Perciformes; family Percidae; genus Perca; species Perca fluviatilis. The sequence goes on along the minus strand of NC_053121.1, from coordinate 6,627,151 downwards.
ATAGGTTATGCCATAATGTGAGCTGCCTCATACGCTGACCATTCAAATGGGAAACACACAAATTGAGGAACAGCTGTGTTCATGCACAGCAGGGTAAGTGAAATTTTAAAATAATCTAATAATTATAAATCAAACAGCTTATCCATTAGTCTTGTGGAATAAACACAAGACATTAGCCTGACCACTTTGCAACGATAAAATCTTAAGGACAATGTAAGGACAATTCCGGCGCAAAATGAACGTTAATAACTCGATCATACTCTGGGACATGTTTTCATGCTAATCGAATGTGTTTGTAGCTTGAAACAAGCTAGCGCGGACCACTGATAAGCTTACAACGCTAGTGTTCGGGGCACAGGGAAAGTAAAAATAAATTGCTATTTACACCACTAAAAAGGCTCAAATATCACCACACTTCAACAGTAGCATAATGAGGGTCCCTAAATGTTAACCGAAGCATTGAGAACATTGTAAGTGTACAGACAGTTTATTAGAAAGATAGTTTAGAAAGACTCCCAAGACGGCGGCCGCCTGTATACAATAACGCAACTGTCTTTATAATCTATCTTTTTAATAAACTGTCTGTACACTTACAAAGTTCTCAATGCTTCGGTTAACATTTAGGGACCCTCATTATGCTACTGTTGAAGTGTGGTGATATTTTTTACTTCCCTGTGCCCCAAATACTAGCGTTGTAAGCTAATCAGCGGTCCACGCTAGCTTGTTTCAAGCTACAAACACATTCGATTAGCAATTATGAAAACATGTCCCATGTTCTTTTGCCATCTGCTTTTCCTGATTATTACAATTTTGTCAAAAATCTTAATATTTTAACATATTATATAGATATAGATAGATAGATTTATATATTTATATATTTTGAAAAGCATATCCACATTTCCCATGGAGATTTTGGACAACACACCAATTAGTAGAAATGCATAATGACTATGTGTGCTGCTAAATGTCTTTACACTAATTAATTTATATAGCCTAGATGTATTGAACAGTGATTCTGATTCATAACAATACACCATTGTGTGCCAGTGAAGCCAATGATACACTGATGTACTCCATAAGAAAAGGGCCCATGAATCATATTTTGTTCACCCAAAATCACAATCAATTAGTGATGGCACATAGCACATTTCTAGTGTTAATGGCTACTCACAGCGCTTTTACTTAGTACAGGCACCATTCACACACAACACACACACACACACACACACACACACACACACACACACACACACACACACACACACACACACACACACACACACACACACACACACACACACACACACACACACACACACACACACACACTCAGGCTGCCACCTGCTAATCAGATAAACATTTACACATATTTACACACCAATGGCACAGCATTGGCAGAGCATTTTGGGGTTCAGTGTCTTGCCCAAAGTCACTTCGACATGGAATCCAATCACCAACCTTCCAATTGGTAGAAGACCACTCCTGAGCCTTACCTGAACAAAGCTTGAAAGCATACTAAATTCCCATTCTTTAAGCCTTTTTTAAACCAAAAGTGCCATCTTGTGTTCTCAGAAAATAAATAAAAATGGTTCATGAAGTTTCATTTGGCCATCACTATAATCAAGGCAGCTTTTAGGGAGTTACAGGTTTATTCTAACAGTACCGATTAAGTAATATAGGACTGACACAGACCAAGGCCATAATAACATTAATTATTAATGTATTGGCCAGATTAAAGCTTTAGTGATTAACATTTTTCTAATAATAAACATCAGTTACATCCAAGCCATTGCCAAATGAGTTGATACAAAGCTAATTAAGCATTATGCATTATTATTATAACTGTTGTATGAGCAGACAGAAAATGTATGTATTAAAACAAAATAAAAACTTTTGAAAGCCTCTTTGGAAGCCCAGCTCTTTCAGGCTGCTCAGTTGGAAGTCAGTTCACTGCGCAAGGTTTGTTGAACATACCTAAAGACATTTGGGGCATTGTACCGTATCTCATTTCCTGACCGCGAAAGGCCAGGATTAGCTTTGTGCTGTTGAACATTAAGGCTACAGAGCAGAGATAGAGGCACACAAGGTGTAGACGTCTGGATTAACACTGGATTAAATTCTATTGCAGGTCCTTCTAGGTCACTGTGTATGGTTGTTTGTATGACTCACCTTCCCCTAGGCAATAAGGTAGGTTAGTCTGAAAGAGAAGTAATAAAACCATATATATACCTATGCATTTGTAGTTCACTGCCTTATTCAATACACACACACACACACACACACACACACACACACACACACACACACACACTATCGCCATACCACATTTTCCATGGGTTGTGCTACTCACATTCATCTGACTTTTTACTGTAAGTCACCTAAACATATCATAGAGCAGTTATTTCAGTTAAGTTATTGTAACAATCACTTAGTCCAACACCAAACAATGTAAGATACATGTTTCACAATTACCCTTCGAAGTGCTAAAGAAGGTTGCTTCACTGTTTTCACATGACAGTAAGCAAAGATGTAACTGTACATTACCCATCAAATTCAACAACAAACTATTTCCATAATTCCTATCCCATAATTAGAAGTGTGATCAATGAAGACATCTTCCCTAATCATCAATGCAACAAACTTTTACTGTATTACAACATTACTGTTACATCATTCACACTACACTGTTATAGGCCTATATTTCATTCAGCTTGCAAGAAATTATGCCTACTGGATTCAAATACAACTCCATAAAAAAAGTAATTACATTTGTGGGCAGTGATGGCCTAAAGGTTAGAGAAGCGAGCTTGTGACAGGGAGGTCGTCGGTTCAATCCCCAGACCGACAGGATAAAAAAATCTGGGTAAGGAAAGTGAAAGCACAGCGCTTGTCCCTCCCTCATTACCACCACAGAGGTTCCCGTGAGCAAGGCCCTTAACCCCAACTGCTCCAGTGGAGCTGCTCAGTGGCCTGCAGATAAGACAACAGAAGTGTATTTATTAAAACAAATATATTTACATTTATGGAGAGTAGCTCTATAACTGCCTCATTCTTCGCAGCCACTCCTCTTTGGTTATGCTCTCGGTGTTTGGGAAGTACATTTTCCCTTTATTTTCCCATTTTCGACACAAATTGGTAGTCACAGTGTTGGTGTACTTGCGTTTTGTTGTCTCTGCAGGTGGAGGGGGCATGGGAGACATGGTAGCGCTTGGTACAGGGTTAGTGATGGGCACTGTTGCATGTGGCAACACAAACTGAGACCCTGGTGCTGGCTTGGGTAGAAGCAATCTGGGCAACTGAGGTTCTGTTGCCATAGGGGCTGAGGTAGGTGAGGCAGAAGGCTGAATGTTTTTGAGCTTGGTCTTCACCTGCCCAGCTGTGTTTGGCAGCAATTTGTAAGTGTGCATTTGGTGGCTGTACTGTGGAGGTGTGACAGGCAGCACTTGTGCTGGAGACAGTGTGTCAAAAGTGACTGGCCGAGCCACAGGTAGTTGCAGACCTTGCAAAAGCACTGACACCTCCTGAGCCTTTAGACGCTCACTGTGCCACATTATGAGCGTCCTCTGGTTGACCTCCACCAGCTGGAGTTTGGTATGCTGCATTACCTCTGAGTTACTCAGGATTAGCTGCCTAATTTTTCTATAATCCCTGAGAATGAGGTCCCACTTGGATAGGGATACTGTGCCTTTATTTGTGCATTTGTTTTTGGGGCTGCGGTGGATGTTACACAGCCTCAAAAAGGTCATCTCTACAAGGCGACAGCAGTTAGGCCACTGAGCCTGAGAGCCACTGGTTCCCAGGACGCACCTCTTCGTGCTGTCAACACCAGGAGTGAAGGCAGCAATCTTTTTTGGCGACCTAAACTTCCCCGTAACAAGCCTGTCCTGATGTCGAGCAGCATAGTTCACCCTCTCTTTATTGAACTGCTCCAGGTTCTGCTACAAGCTGATAAAAGTTCAGTTTTATATACTATTATACTGTTAAGTGTACTTTAAGTCTGTGCTACCAACATTGCCATCTTGAGTTTTCTGCCTTTGTCAGTTCTTTCATGATGAAGGATGAAATCACCCGTGTGCTCTTATGTGTTTCTTCTGCACGATGGTGCCGCTGTGTTTTAATGTGCTGGGGAATGTCTTTTTCCCCGCTGTGCGCTACATTAAAATCAATACGACACACCTTACAAAAAGTGTGGAGGTTGTCGATATGACTAGGTAAGATGCATGTAAATTGTTGTGCCCAACACTGTTGAAATTTACAGCTATATTTCGATTTCTTTGCGGGAACACCACCTTCACCTGCCATTTGTATCTGCTTCCTTTAGGGTCTGAACTTTCCGTGAAAGTTCAGACTGCGCAACTGGGTTATAGGTTGCCAGGTTGAGGTGACAAACGGATTGAAAATTGTATATGGTGTGTGGATTGTGTGAATAGGATGCGTTTCATACAAGATCTGGCAACTGGTCAACATTAGACAAACATATTGGTCTGATTATTTATAAAGGAGTTTGGGCCATGCAAATTATGGGAGTTTACCGGGGGGTCCGGGAGATAGGGCGAAAAAACGGGAGAAACCCGGGAAAAACGGGAGTGTTGGCAGCTATGCTAGACAGGGGCAGCACGGCAGAGGGCGGCTGGGCAGCGGGAAGCTGTGTGGCAGAGGGCGGCTGGAAACATACAACTGCTTTTTAGAACTTATATAACTAATTGTCAACTTGACTACCATGGGAAACCTTACCATTGCTGGGGGCACCCAGCCGGATGGACCCTGGGCACCAAGCAGAGGTCCAAAGAACGGCTGGGCGACAGGCAGCACAGGAGTAGGTGGACCCTGGGCAGTGGGCGGGTGGGAACCAACTAGAGGTGGAGAAGAGGGCAGCTGGACAGGAGGCAGCACAGCATCTGGCACCACTAGATTCTCGACAATGGCCTCCTCTCCCAAGGTATCAATAAAGCCTTCGTCCTCTTCCCCTTGTTCCTCCATGGTGATGTCCTCCAGCAACTCTGAGGTCCTGTCTGAGCCAGGGGTCATGTCCTCCAGGGGCGGTTGACTGTGCCTCAACAGCTACTGGACCAATGAGCTCCCCTAAGCAAAACACTGTAATAGGAAAAAAAATAAAGGGAAATTAAAAAGGGGTTCTCTGAAATGCGCACAATTGTGATCATTGTGAACACCAATAAAACTACTTTTACATGAACTGTATTTATTTCTCATACATTTGTCACAATATGTGTGTACTGCAGGTGGAGAGAATCCGGGGACGAATTTCCTGCCAAACAGTGCTGTGTAGCTGGTGTTCACAGCATACACCAGCTCCCCGGAGCAACCTGCAAGTGCAGCTGCAGCGCGGTTTTTATTCCATCGGAACAGACCTTCCAACAGATAAATCTGGAAGTTCAGACTATTGGCGCTGTTCACTGTGAAAACAAAAAGAGGCCAATACATTACATCTATGACATAGAGAAACACAATAGTGGAACAAAATACATTGCATAGAGAAACATAAACAGTGGAAAATGTTAATTGCAATGAAATTAACAGTAATGACAAGCTGTGGTATATTCTGAGATGGCGAACCTGGAATAAATCTGGCCAGGTGGCAGTGAAAGGACTCCAGCGACGTTGAACCTCTGGCGCACCTATAGGTCTTCAAGGCCATTCCACCATTGGTAACCATCCCTGTTTCCGTGTAGAGCTGCACATGAGGGGGGTCCTGAATGCAGCCGACAAGTGCTGCATCCGCATAATGTCAAAGAGCGGAACACCCATGGTGTCTTTGCTTTTGGGCCCGCTAAGCTCTCCTATGAGCATGTCCAGGAGGCTGATGGTGTTGTCCGTCCTGCGTGTCCTTCTCCTACAGTGGAGTGCCAGCTCTGCCTTGGAGATGCGCTTTTCAACTTCTGCATCCGTCAGAGTGAGCCAGCCTTCTTTGGTCAACTCCTCCATCTTGGCCCTTCGCAGTTCAAGCAAGGTCCCCAGCATCCCATTCAAAAATGCATGCCGACAGCCTCGCCATGAAGATAGGATACAGCTGATGGGCATCTGTTGTGACCCCTCCAGCCAGATGGCGCATGGAATGCCAGATGTCAAGGCGGATAATGACATATGGCCAGCCACTAAACCGCTGCTGCAGCTTTGTGTCTCCTGCCTCCTTGCAGCAGTGGGAGTCCACATAGAGCACAGTCGGAGGGGAATCATCTGCCCTCCTGTATCGCTCCACCAACCCCGTTGCCATTGCATCGATTCCACCACCTTCGTCTGCAGTCAGGACACTAATCAGCACCTGACCAATTTCATTGCCCACAGACGTCATCCACTGTGCCGTCCACTTTGCAGGCCCACTCAATTTCTTTGTGATCTGAAAGAAACAAATCATAAACATAGAAAACTTACAAGTAATCATCATTATAATTAAATAATAATTAATAATAAAATAATGCCTGAAGCATGGTAATGAAAAAAAGAATAAAAAAATGATTTCAATGATTTTAAATTAAGGTGCAATTAATAAAACCATTTTTAAAATGGAGGTAATGGCTGCCTTGTTGCCGTCCAGCCTGCTGAGGATGTCCTTGCTGTACACAGTGAGGAGCCACTTGTAGCTCGGCACTTCCACAAGTGCTGGAGGTTCCTGAAATGTCAGCTGTTGGAGGCCGGGCTTGTTAAGAAACCCCATACACTCTGAGGTGTACTGATCCACCTGCTGTAACCACTCCTCGCTGTGGTTATCCTTCAATTGACCTATGAGCCGTACTGGTCCATTCCTCAGAGTCCTCTCATGCAACAAACGAATGACACGTATGTCACAGGCATGTCTGAAGAGGAAAAAAACATGAATTCAAGCATCATTTTCAGGTCAACTTTTTGTAGGAAATACTGTCAAAGGTCTTAAAAAGTTAAAACATAAGTGAATATTAGCGCAAAATAATTACTTGCGTGTGAGGATGACCCTGAACTCGGACCAATGGTCTAACTGCTGCAGCACGGTGTGTCCCCAGGACAGGTAGCTGGACCTGCACTTGGGGCAGATAAGGGTCTCTGTGACCATGTTGTAGTAGCTGTTGATGTCCAGCACCTGTCGCTCCCTCCTGTGCAGTCCACCACCACACAACTGATGCCCGACACATGTAGGGTTTGTGCACTGGAGGCGTAGCTTCCACAGCCTGTAGGGCATCCAGACCAGGAGCTGGTGGGAGAAGAACCTGTCTGGAGTGGGAGCCTGATGGTATACGACAGTTGGAGGTTGAGGGTTGTACCACAGCTGTAGGCTGTCCTTCAGCTCTAGCTTTCCTTTGCCATTTACCCAAAACAGGGCTTCAGCCACCCACTTCCGGTCCTCATGTAGCATAGTCTGCGGCCAGAGCAATGGCAGATCCACAGGGCTAGGTTGAAACAATAAGTTTGCACAAACACAAGTTTGTTGCTGGAGGAAGGAAGAAGGAAGAGCAAGGCTGGATGATGGGATGTGGAGGAGCTGGAGATGGCTTCGGGTTTAAGGGTGATGTGGATATGGCAGGAATCGGTGGAGTCAGTGGAATCTATTGAGGTGTTGTGTAAAGTTTTGATTCAATAAATAGGTGTCATTATGAACTTTCAACCTACATGTCATTGACTTTTAATGAAATTAAGTGATATTATTTTCACCTGAGAGGGTTTCTGCTGCACAGTGAAATTAAGTTTGGCTGCAGATTGGCTTCTGATATGACCTTGTTTGCGTTAGGGACCAGTTAACGTTACCTGCCGGTCACATCGTCTCTAAACAGTCCGCTCACAATGAAGTCCTGCACGGGTCAATAGCTGGCGGCTGCTCGCTCTGCCTGCATTCTGCTGTGGTTCAGCGGCTAACGAGCGAGGTAACTTCTAACAGACACCGCTATGACCAACAAACAATACAAATTCTGTCCTTATATATGTAATTTATAAACTGTTTCTAGTGTCAATGTATTGGCCGTGCAGCGGCTAATTGTGCGGATCAAACCAGGGACCTTTAGATCTTCAGTATAACGCTCTCCCAAATGAGCTATTTCGGCTCAAAAGAATAAAAAGTGGTGCCCGTCAGGGAGAAAAGAAAATATCTCGAAATATGACAGACGTTTCAGAAGTCAGCAACTTTCAACATACCATCAGGGGCATGTTCGCAGGAAAACAACAAACTTCAACTGTTGCTGCAGAGAGAGACAGAAATGGCCCAGCAGAGCTGCTCGAAGGTCCTTCCACACCGGGACGAACCACTGCCGCAAAGTTCCATCAAGAACTCCCTGTGGACAGTGTCTCCGTCCAGTCATCCATTTAGTAAACAAATGGGTTCCAGCAGAACTTCATAGGGAATTTGGTGACAAACCGGACCAACATTTCTAACCATGTGTCCCCAAAACACTAGTTTAATGCTGCCGAAACAAGGGATCAAACCAGGGACCTTTAAATCTTCAGAATAAATCTCTCCCAACTGAGCTATTTTGGCTGAAAAGAATGAAAAGTGGTGCCCGTCAGGTAGAAAAGAAAATATCTCGAAATATGACGTTTGAGAAGTCGGGCAACTTTCAACATACCATCAGGGGCATGTTTGCGGGAAAACATAAAACGTTACCTGTTATTGCACAGAGAGACAGAAACGGCCTAGCAGAGCTGCTTGAAGGTCCTTCCACACCGGGACGAACCACTGCCGCAAAGTTCCATCTTGAACTCGCTGTGGACAGTGTCTCCGTCCAGTCATCCATTTAGTAAACAAATGGGTTCCAACGGAACTTCATAGGGAATTTGGTGACAAACCCGACCAGCATTTCTAACCATGTGTCCCCAAAACACTAGTTCAATGCTGCCGAAACCCAGGATCTTCATAGGGAATTTGGTGACAAACCCGAACAGCATTTCTAACCATGTGTCCCCAAAACACTAGTTCAATGCTGCCGAAACCCGGGATCGAACCAGGGACCTTTAAATCTTCAGTCTAACACTCTCCCAACTGAGCTATTTCGGCTCAACAGAATGAAAAGTGATGCCCGTCAGGCAGAAAAGAAAATATCTCGAAATATGACAGACGTTTCAGAAGTCAGCAACTTTCACCATACCATCAGGGGCATGTTTGCAGGAAAACACAAAACATTACCTGTTGCTGCAGAGAGCGACAGAAACGGCCTAGCAGAACTGCTCGAAGGTCCTTCCACACCGGGACGAACCACTGCCGCAAAGTTCCATCATGAACTCCCTGTGGACATTGTCTCCGTCCAGTTATCCATTAAGTAAAAAAATAACCAACGGTGAAACAAATGGGTTCCAACGGAACTTCACAGGGAATTTGGTGACAACCCCGACCAGCATTTCTAACCATGTGTCCCCAAAACACCATTTCAATGCTGCTGAAACCCGGGGCCTTTAGATCTTCAGTCTAATGCTCTCCCAACTGAGCTATTTCGGCTCAAAAGAATAAAAAGTGGTACCTGTCAGGTAGAAATCAAAACATCTTGAAAAAATGACAGACATTTCAGAAGTCAGCAACTTTCAACATAGCATTAGGGACATGTTTGCGGGAAAAGAAAAAACTTCAACTGTTGCTGCAGAGAGAGACAGAAACGGCCCAGCAGAGCTGCTCGAAGGTCCTTCCACACCGGGATGAACCACTGCCACAAAGTTCCATCAAGAACTCCCTGTGGACAGTGTCTCCATCCAGTCATCCATTTAGTAAACAAATGGGTTCCAACGGAACTTCACAGGGAATTTGGTGACAAACCCGACCAGCATTTCTAACCATGTGTCCCCAAAACACTAGTTCAATGCTGCCGAAACCCGGGATCTTCATAGGGAATTTGGTGACAAACCCGACCAGCATTTCTAACCATGTGTCCCCAAAACACTAGTTCAATGCTGCCGAAACCCGGGATCTTCATAGGGAATTTGGTGACAAACCCGACAGCATTTCTAACCATGTGTCCCCAAAACCTTAATGCGCAAAACCGATTTCATAGGGAATTTGGTGACAAACCCAACCAGCATTTCACATGTCCCCCAAACACTAGTTCAATGCTGCGAAACCGGGATCAAACCAGGCCTTAGTTTCAGTCTAGTCTCCCAACTGGCTTGGCTCAAAAGAATAAGAGTGGTGCCGCCAGGAGAAGAAAATATCATATGACAGCGTTTGAGAAGTCAGCAACTTTCACCTACCATCAGTGGCATGTTTGGGGAAAACACAAAAGCGTTACCTGTTGCTGCAGAGAGACAGAAGGGCCAAACCGAAGGTCGCGCACACTGGGACGACGCCGCAGTTCCATAGAACTCCCCTGTGGACAGTGTCTCCATCCAGTCATCCATTTAGTAAACAAATGGGTTCCAAGGAATTCACAGAATTTGGTGACAAACCCACCAGCATTTCTAACCATGTGTCCCAAAAACTGTTATGAAAATTTAAACACTAGTTCAATGCTGCCGAAACCCGGGATCTTCATAGGGAATTTGGTGACAAACCCAACCAGCATTTCTAACCATGTGTCCCCAAAACACTAGTTCAATGCTGCCGAAACCCGGGATCAAACCAGGGACCTTTAGATCTTCAGTCTAACGCTCTCCCAACTGAGCTATTTCGGCTCAAAAGAATGAAGAGTGGTGCCCGCCAGGCAGAAAAGAAAATATCTCGAAATATGACAGACGTTTGAGAAGTCAGCAACTTTCACCATACCATCAGTGGCATGTTTGCGGGAAAACACAAAACGTTACCTGTTGCTGCAGAGAGAGACAGAAACGGCCTAGCAGAGCTGCTCGAAGGTCCTTCCACACTGGGACGAACCACTGCCGCAAAGTTCCATCATGAACTCCCTGTGGACAGTGTCTCCGTCCAGTCATCCATTTAGTAAACAAATGGGTTCCAACGGAACTTCATAGGGAATTTGGTGACAAACCCGACCAGCATTTCTAACCATGTGTCCCCAAAACACTAGTTCAATGCTGCCGAAACCCGAGATTGAACCAGGGACCTTTAGATCTTCAGTCTAACGCTCTCCCAACTGAGCTATTTCAGCTCAAAAGAATGAAAAGTGGTGCCCGTCAGGTAGAAAAGAAAATATCTCGAAATATGACAGACTAATGCTCTCCCAACTGAGCTATTTCGGCTCAAAAGAATAAAAAGTGGTACCCGTCAGGTAGAAATCAAAACATCTTGAAAAAATGACAGACATTTCAGAAGTCAGCAACTTTCAACATAGCATTAGGGACATGTTTGCGGGAAAAGAAAAAACTTCAACTGTTGCTGCAGAGAGAGACAGAAACGGCCCAGCAGAGCTGCTCGAAGGTCCTTCCACACCGGGATGAACCACTGCCACAAAGTTCCATCAAGAACTCCCTGTGGACAGTGTCTCTGTCCAGTCATCCATTTAGTAAACAAATGGGTTCCAACGGAACTTCACAGGGAATTTGGTGACAAACCCGACCAGCATTTCTAACCATGTGTCCCCAAAACACTAGTTTAATGCTGCGAAACAAGGGATCAAACCAGGGACCTTTAAATCTTCAGAATAAATCTCTCCCAACTGGGCTATTTTGGCTCAAGAGGCCCAAAACACCAGTTCAATGCTGCCAAACACCCGGATAGAACCAGGGACCTTTAGATCTTCATAACTCTCCCAACTAGTATTTTTGCTCAAAAGAATGAAAGTGGTGCCCGTCAGGTAGAAAGAAAATATCTCGAAATATGACAATTTGAGAAGTAGAACTTTCAAATACATCAGGTGTTTGCGGAAAAATAAAGTTACCTGTTATTGCAAGAACAAAGCCTACAGAGTCTTGAAGGTCCTTCACACGCGAACCACTCCAAAAGTTCATCTTGAACTTGTGGACATGTCTCCATCCAGTCATCTTTTAGTAAACAAATGGGTTAAGGAACTTCATAGGAATTTGGTGACAAACCCGACCAGCATTTCTAACCATGTGTCCCCAAAACACTAGTTCAATGCTGCCGAAACCCCGGATCTTCATAGGGAATTTGGTGACAAACCCCAACCAGCATTTCTAACCATGTGTCCCCAAAACACTAGTTCAATGCTACCGAAACCCCGGATCAAACCAGGGACCTTTAGATCTTCAGTCTAACGCTCTCCCAACTGAGCTTTTTCGGCTCAAAAGAATGAAGAGTGGTGCCCGCCAGGCAGAAAAGAAAATATCTCGAAATATGACAGACGTTTGAGAAGTCAGCAACTTTCACCATACCATCAGTGGCATGTTTGGGCGGGAAAACACAAAAACGTTACCTGTTGTTGCACAGAGAGACAGAAACGGCCTAGCAGAGCTGCTTCAAGGTCCTTCCACACTGGGACGAACCACTGCCGAAGTTCCATCATGAACTCCCCTGTGGACAGTGTCTCCGTCCAGTCATCCATTTAGTAAACAAATGGGTTCCAACGGAACTTCATAGGGAATTTGGTGACAAACCCGACCAGCATTTCTAACCATGTGTCCCCAAAACACTAGTTCAATGCTGCCGAAACCGGAGATTGAACCAGGGACCTCTAGATCTTCAGTCTAACGCTCTCCCAACTGAGCTATTTCGCTCAAAAGAATGAAAAGTGGTGCCCGTCAGGTAGAAAGAAAGAAAATATCTCAAAATATGACAGACTAATGCTCTCCCAACTGAGCTATTTCGCCCAAAAGAATAAAAAGTGGTACCCGTCAGGTAGAAATCAAAACATCTTGAAAAAATGACAGACATTTCAGAAGTCAGCAACTTTCAACATAGCATTAGGGACATGTTTGCGGGAAAAGAAAAAACTTCAACTGTTGCTGCAGAGAGAGAAGGCGGCCCAGCAGAGCTGCTCGAAGGTCCTTCCACACCGGGATGAACCACTGCCACAAAGTTCCATCAAGAACTCCCTGTGGACAGTGTCTCCGTCCAGTCATCCATTTAGTAAACAAATGGGTTCCAACGGAACTTCACAGGGAATTTGGTGACAAACCCGACCAGCATTTCTAACCATGTGTCCCCAAAACACTAGTTTAATGCTGCCGAAACAAGGGATCAAACCAGGGACCTTTAAATCTTCAGAATAAATCTCTCCCAACTGAGCTATTTTGGCTCAAGAGGCCAAAACACCAGTTCAATGCTGCCAAACACCCCGGATAGAACCAGGGACCTTTAGATCTTCAGTCCAACGCTCTCCCAACTGAGCTATTTTTGCTCAAAAGAATGAAAAGTGGTGCCCGTCAGGTAGAAAAGAAAATATCTCGAAATATGACAGACGTTTGAGAAGTCGGGCAACTTTCAACATACCATCAGGGGCATGTTTGCGGGAAAACATAAAACGTTACCTGTTATTGCACAGAGAGACAGAAACGGCCTAGCAGAGCTGCTTGAAGGTCCTTTTACAAACCGGGACGCAACCACTGCCGCAAAAGTTCCATCTTGAACTCGCTGTGGACAGTGTCTCCGTCCAGTCATCCATTTAGTAAACAAATGGGTTCCAACGGAACTTCATAGGGAATTTGGTGACAAACCCGACCAGCATTTCTAACCATGTGTCCCCAAAACACTAGTTCAATGCTGCCAAAAACCGGATCTTCATAGGGAATTTGGTGACAAACCCACCACATTTCTAACCATGTGTCCCCAAAACACTAGTTCAATGCTACCGAAACCCGGATCGAAACAGGGACCTTCAGATCTTCAGTCTAACGCTTCCCAACTGAGCTCTTTCGGCTCAAAAGAATGAAAAGTGGTGCCCGCCAGGCAGAAAAGAAAATATCTCGAATATGACAGACGTTTGAGAAGTCAGCAACTTTCAACATACCATCAGGGGCATGTTTGCGGGAAAACACAAAACGTGACCTGTTATTGCACAGAGAGACAGAAACGGCCTAGCAGAGCTGCTTCAAGGTCCTTCCACACTGGGACGAACCACTGCCGCAAAGTTCCATCTTGAACTCGCTGTGGACAGTGTCTCCGTCCAGTCATCCATTTAGTAAACAAATGGGTTCCAACGGAACTTCATAGGGAATTTGGTGACAAACCCAACCAGCATTTCTAACCATGTGTCCCCAAAACACTAGTTCAACGCTGCCGAAAACCGGGATCGGACCAGGGACCTTTAGATCTTCAGTCTAACGCTCTCCCAACTGAGCTATTTCGGCTCAAAAGAATGAAAAGTGGTGCCCGTCAGGTAGAAAAGAAAATATCTCAAAATATGACAGACTAATGCTCTCCCAACTGAGCTATTTCGGCTCAAAAGAATAAAAAGTGGTACCGTCCGGGCAGAAATCAAAACGTCTTGAAAAAATGACAGACATTTCAGAAGTCAGCAACTTTCAACATAGCATTAGGGACATGTTTGCGGGAAAAGAAAAAACTTCAACTGTTGCTGCAGAGAGAGACAGAAACGGCCCAGCAGAGCTACTCGAAGGTCCTTCCACACGGGGGTGAACCACTGCCACAAAGTTCCATCAAGAACTCCCTGTGGACAGTGTCTCCGTCCCAGTCATCCATTTAGTAAACAAATGGGTTCCAACGAAACTTCACAGGGAATTTGGTGACAAACCCGACCAGCATTTCTAACCATGTGTCCCCAAAACACTAGTTCAATGCGGGGGAAACCTGCGACCCCGCATCTTCATAGGGAATTTGGTGTCAAACCCGACCAGCATTTCTAACCATGTGTCCCCAAAACACTAGTTCAATGCTGCGAAACCCGGGATCTTCATAGGGAATTTGAAAAATATATATATAAGTGCCACTCAATACACTTGAAAATAATGGATGATCAGTACAATATCATAGCCCATTAATTTGGCTTACGCAATCAAAGAGGACATAGTCCATTCAAAGAGTGGATCATCACACTAATTAGACTCTATTAGATTATATTGTAACAGTCCACAATAGGAAGTTTTCTGAAGATAAACTAATCATAACTAGGAAAAAAGGAGGTAAAAAGGAACATATATATCAATATCAAATTAGCCCAACATAATGTTGAGATTAAATTCATCATTTAGACCTTTGGCGCTATAGCGTCTGCAAAGTAAATATCCAAAATGCCTCGCGTCTTTTTAGTAGCAAGTCATGATTTCTCCCTTTCCTTTTGGAAGACTAACTTGTTCAATACCACAAAAGCGCAGTGATGAGATGTCATGTTTATGATCATTGAAGTGTACCGCAACCGGGTAATCCCGGTCGTTTCTACGAATCGAACTCTTATGTTCGCTGATGCGTTGTTTTAACTGCCTTGTGGTTTTACCTACATACACCAGACCACACGGACACATCAAAATGTACACTATATGAGTTGAGGCACAAGTGATGACACTCTTAATTGGAAAAATCTTGTTGTGAGGATGGCGAAAGTTCTGTGTCTTATAGGTGTTGTTGCATTGTGCACACCCTCCACAACGATAGTTGCCAGTAGGTAATGGGCTTAATACTCTTTTGCGAAGCTCTTCTTGGCTTATATCTCGCAAAATCAGCATGAACTAGAAGATCTCTAAGATTCTTCTCACGTTTATATACAAAGAGCGGCAAATCGTTCATAACATGTGAAAGTTCAGGATCCGATTTTAAAATATGCCAATGTTTTTAAAAAACAGGACGTATGGTATGTGAGAGAGGGGAGTTGTGGTGATACAAGTGACAGAAAAACGCTTTTTTTTTTCTTGTTTTTCTTTAGCAAGTGTGACCGGGGTTTATTCAGGGCTGTTTTGTAAGCTTTATCAACCCATTCCAATGGATAGTGTGAACCATGTGTCCCCAAAACACTGGTTCAATGCTGCCGAAAACCGGGATCGAACCAGGGACCTTCCGATCTTCAGTCTAACGCTCTCCCAACTGAGCTATTTCGGCTCAAAAGAATAAAAAGTGGTACCCGTCAGGCAGAAATCAAAACGTCTTGAAAAAATGACAGACATTTCAGAAGTCAGCAACTTTCAACATAGCATTAGGGACATGTTTGCGGGAAAAGAAAAACTTCAACTGTTGCTGCAGAGAGAGACAGAAACGGCCCAGCAGAGCTACTCGGAGTTCTTCCACACCGGGATGAACCACTGCCACAAAGTTCCATCAAGAACTCCCTGTGGACAGTGTCTCCGCCGTCAGTCATCCATTTAGTAAACAAATGGGTTCCAACGAAACTTCACAGGGAATTTGGTGACAAACCCGACCAGCATTTCTAACCATGTGTCCCCAAAACACTAGTTCAATGCTGCCAAAACCCGGGATCTTCATAGGGAATTTGGTGACAAACCCGACCAGCATTTCTAACCATGTGTCCCCAAATCACTAGTTTAATGCTGCCGAAACCCGGGATCTTCATAGGGAATTTGGTGACAAACCCGACCAGCATTTCTAACCATGTGTCCCCAAATCACTAGTTTAATGCTGCCGAAACCCGGGATCTTCATAGGGAATTTGGTGACAAACCCGACCAGCATTTCTAACCATGTGTCCCCAAAACATTAATTCAATGCTGCCGAAACCCAGGATTGAAACAGGGACCTTTAGATCTTCAGTCTAACGCTCTCCCAACTGAGCTATTTCGGCTCAAAAGAATGAAAAGTGGTGCCCGTCAGGTAGAAAAGAAAATATCTCGAAATATGACAGACGTTTGAGAAGTCAGCAACTCTCAACATACCATCAGGGGCATGTTTGCGGGAAAACACAAAACGTGACCTGTTATTGCACAGAGAGACAGAAACGGCCTAGCAGAGCTGTTCGAAGGTCCTTCCACACCGGGACGAACCACTGCCGCAAAGTTCCATCATGAACTCCCTGTGGACAGTGTCTCCGTCCAGTCATCCATTTAGTAAACAAATGGGTTCCAACGGAACTTCATAGGGAATTTGGTGACAAACCCGACCAGCATTTCTAACCATGTGTCCCCAAAACACTAGTTCAATGCTGCCGAAACCCGGGATCTTCATAGGGAATTTGGTGACAAACCCGAACAGCATTTCTAACCATGTGTCCCCAAAACACTAGTTCAATGCTGCCGAAACCCAGGATCGAACCAGGGACCTTTAGATCTTCAGTCTAACGCTCTCCCAACTGAGGTATTTCCGCGCCAAAACAATGAAAAGTGGTGCCCGGTCAGGCAGAAAAGAAAATATCTCGAGAAATATGACAGACTAATGCTCTCCCAACTGAGCTATTTCGGCTCAAAAGAATAAAAAGGTGGTACCGTCAGGCAGAAATCAAAACGTCTTGAAAAATGACAGACATTTCAGAAGTCAGCAACTTTCAACATAGCATTAGGGACATGTTCGCGGAAAAGAAAAAACTTCAACTGTTGCTGCAGAGAAGACAGAAACGGCCCAGCAGAGCTACTCGAAGGTCCTTCCACACCGGGATGAACCACTGCCACAAAGTTCCATCAAGAAGTCCCTGTGGACAGTGTCTCCGGTCCAGTCATCCATTTAGTAAACAAATGGGTTCCAACGAAACTTCACAGGGAATTTGGTGACAAACCCGACCAGCATTTCTAACCATGTGTCCCCAAAACACTAGTTCAATGCTGCCGAAACCGGGATCTTCATAGGGAATTTGGTGACAAACCGACCAGCATTTCTAACCATGTGTCCCCAAATCACTAGTTTAATGCTGCCGAAACCGGGATCTTCATAGGGAATTTGGTGACAAACCCGACCAGCATTTCTAACCATGTGTCCCCAAAACATTAATTCAATGCTGCCGAAACCAGGATTGAAACAGGGACCTTTAGATCTTCAGTCTAACGCTCTCCCCAACTGAGCTATTTCGGCTCAAAAGAATGAAAAGTGGTGCCCGTCAGGCAGAAAAGAAAATATCTCGAAATATGACAGACTAATGCTCTCCCAACTGAGCTATTTCGGCTCAAAAGAATAAAAAGTGGTAACCATCAGGCAGAAATCAAAAACGTCTTGAAAAATGACAGACATTTCAGAAGTCAGCAACTTTCAACATAGCATTAGGGACATGTTTGCGGAAAAGAAAAACTTCAACTGTTGCTGCAGAGAGAGACAGAAAACGGCACAGCAGAACTGCTCGAAGGTCCTTCCACACCGGGATGAACCACTGCCACAAAGTTCCATCAAGAACTCCCTGTGGACAGTGTCTCCGTCCAGTCATCCATTTAGTAAACAAATGGGTTCCAACGAAACTTCACAGGGAATTTGGTGACAAACCCGACCAGCATTTCTAACCATGTGTCCCCAAAACACTAGTTCAATGCTGCCGAAACCTGGGATCTTCATAGGGAATTTGGTGACAAACCCGACCAGCATTTCTAACCGTGTCCCCAAAACACTAGTTCAATGCTGCCGAAACCGGGATATTCATAGGGAATTTGGTGACAAACCCGAACAGCATTTCTAACCATGTGTCCCCAAAACACTAGTTCAATGCTGCGAAACCGGGATCTTCATAGGGAATTTGGTGACAAACCCGAACAGCATTTCTAACCATGTGTCCCCAAAACACTAGTTCAACGCTGCCGAAACCCGGGATTGAACCAGGGACCTTTAGATCTTCAGTCTAACGCTCTCCCAACTGAGCTATTTTGGCTCAAAACAATGAAAAGTGGTGCCCGTCAGGTAGAAAAGAAAATATCTCGAAATATGACAGACGTTTGACAAGTCAGCAACTCTCAACATACCATCAGGGGCATGTTTGCGGGAAAACACAAAACGTGACCTGTTATTGCACAGAGAGACAGAAACGGCCTAGCAGAGCTGTTCGAAGGTCCTTCCACACCGGGACGAACCACTTCCGCAAAGTTCCATCATGAACTCCCTGTGGACAGTGTCTCCGTCCAGTCATCCATTTAGTAAACAAATGGGTTCCAACGGAACTTCATAGGGAATATGGTGACAAACCCGACCAGCATTTCTAACCATGTGTCCCCAAAACTCTAGTTCAATGCTGCCGAAACCCGGGATCTTCATAGGGAATTTGGTGACAAACCCGAACAGCATTTCTAACCATGTGTCCCCAAAACACTAGTTCAATGCTGCCGAAACCCGGGATCGAACCAGGGACCTTTAGATGTTCAGTCTAACGCTCTCCCAACTGAGCTATTTCGGCTCAAAAGAGGGAAAAGTGGTGCCCGTCAGGCAGAAAAGAAAATATATCGAAATATGACAGACTAATGCTCTCCCAACTGAGCTATTTCGGCTCAAAAGAATAAAAAGTGGTACCCGTCAGGCAGAAATCAAAACGTCTTGAAAAATGACAGACATTTCAGAAGTCAGCAACTTTCAACATAGCATTAGGGACATGTTTGCGGGAAAGAAAAACTTCAACTGTTGCTGCAGAGAGAGACAGAAACGGCCCAACAGAGCTACTCGAAGGTCCTTCCACACCGGGATGAACCACTGCCACAAAGTTCCATCAAGAACTCCCTTGGACAGTGTCTCCCTCCAGTCATCCATTTAGTAAACAAATGGGTTCCAACGAAACTTCACAAGGAATTTGGTGACAAACCCGACCAGCATTTCTAACCATGTGTCCCCAAAACACTAGTTCAATGCTGCCGAAACCCGGGATCTTCATAGGGAATTTGGTGACAAACCCGACCAGCATTTCTAACCATGTGTCCCCAAATCACTAGTTTAATGCTGCCGAAACCCGGGATCTTCATAGGGAATTTGGTGACAAACCCGACCAGCATTTCTAACCATGTGTCCCCAAAACACTAGTTCAATGCTGCCGAAACCCAGGATTTGAAACAGGGACCTTTAGATCTTCAGTCTAACGCTCTCCCAACTGAGCTATTTCGGCTCAAAAGAATGAAAAGTGGTGCCCGTCAGGCAGAAAAGAAAATATCTCGAAATATGACAGACTAATGCTCTCCCAACTGAGCTATTTCGGCTCAAAAGAATAAAAAGTGGTAACCATCAGGCAGAAATCAAAACGTCTTGAAAAAATGACAGACATTTCAGAAGTCAGCAACTTTCAACATAGCATTAGGGACATGTTTGCGGGAAAAGAAAAACTTCAAACTGTTGCTGCAGAGAGAGACAGAAACGGCCCAGCAGAGCTACTCGAGAAGGTCCTTCCACACCGGGGATGAACCACTGCCACAAAGTTCCATCAAGAACTCCCGGTGGACAGTGTCTCCGTCCAGTCATCCATTTAGTAAACAAATGGGTTCCAATGAAACTTCACAGGGAATTTGGTGACAAACCCGACCAGCATTTCTAACCATGTGTCCCCAAAACACTAGTTCAATGCTGCGAAACCGGGATCTTCATAGGGAATTTGGTGACAAACCCGACCAGCATTTCTAACCATGTGTCCCCAAATCACTAGTTTAATGCTGCGAAACCCGGGATCTTCATAGGGAATTTGGTGACAAACCCGACCAGCATTTCTAACCATGTGTCCCCAAAACATTAATTCAATGCTGCGAAACCCAGGATTGAAACAGGGA
Organism: Perca fluviatilis; assembly: GCF_010015445.1. Lineage (NCBI taxonomy): Eukaryota > Metazoa > Chordata > Actinopteri > Perciformes > Percidae > Perca > Perca fluviatilis. The sequence continues at coordinate 6,606,785 of NC_053121.1, read as the reverse complement.
CCTTTAGATCTTCAGTCTAACGCTCTCCCAACTGAGCTATTTTGGCTCAAAAGAATGAAAAGTGGTGCCCGTCAGGCAGAAAAGAAAATATCTCGAAATATGACAGACTAATGCTCTCCCAACTGAGCTATTTCGCGCCAAAAGATAAAAAGTGGTAACCATCAGGCAGAAATCAAAACATCTTGAAAAATGACAGACATTTCAGAAGTCAGCAACTTTCAACATAGCATTAGGGACATGTTTGCGGGAAAAGAAAAACTTCAACTGTTGCTGCAGAGAGAGAACAGAAAAGGCGCCCCAGCCAGAGCTGCTCGAAGGTCCTTCCACACCGGGATGAACCACTGCCACAAAGTTCCATGAAGAACTCCCTGTGGACAGTGTCTCCGTCCAGTCATCCATTTAGTAAACAAATGGGTTCCAACGGAACTTCATAGGGAATTTGGTGACAAACCCGACCAGCATTTCTAACCATGTGTCCCCAAAACACTGGTTCAACGCTGCCGAAACCCGGGATTGAACCAGGGACCTTTAGATCTTCAGTCTAACGCTCTCCCAACTGAGGTATTTCGGCTCAAAAGAATGAAAAGTGGTGCCCGTCAGGTAGAAAAGAAAATATCTCGAGAATATGACAGACGTTTGAGAAGTCAGCAACTCTCAACATACCATCAGGGGCATGTTTGCGGGAAAACACAAAACGTGACCTGTTATTGCACAGAGAGACAAGCACGGCCCTAGCAGAGCTGTTCGAAGGTCCTTCCACACGGGACCGAACCACTGCCGCAAAGTTCCATCATGAACTCCCTGTGGACAGTGTCTCCGTCCAGTCATCCATTTAGTAAACAAATGGGTTCCAACGGAACTTCATAGGGAATTTGGTGACAAACCCGACCAGCATTTCTAACCATGTGTCCCCAAAACACTAGTTCAATGCTGCCGAAACCCGGGATCTTCATAGGGAATTTGGTGACAAACCCGAACAGCATTTCTAACCATGTGTCCCCAAAACACTGGTTCAATGCTGCCGAAAACCGGGATCGAACCAGGGACCTTTAGATCTTCAGTCTAATGCTCTCCCAACTGAGCTATTTCGGCTCAAAAGAATAAAAAGTGGTACCCGTCAGGCAGAAATCAAAACGTCTTGAAAAAATGACAGACATTTCAGAAGTCAGCAACTTTCAACATAGCATTAGGGACATGTTTGCGGGAAAAGAAAAAACTTCAACTGTTGCTGCAGAGAGAGACAGAAACTGCCCAGCAGAGCTACTCGAAGGTTTTTCCACACCGGGATGAACCACTGCCACAAAGTTCCATCAAGAACTCCCTGTGGACAGTGTCTCCGTCCAGTCATCCATTTAGTAAACAAATGGGTTCCAACGAAACTTCACAGGGAATTTGGTGACAAACCCGACCAGCATTTCTAACCATGTGTCCCCAAAACACTAGTTCAATGCTGCCGAAACCCGGGATCTTCATAGGGAATTTGGTGACAAACCCGACCAGCATTTCTAACCATGTGTCCCCAAATCACTAGTTTAATGCTGCCGAAACCCGGGATCTTCATAGGGAATTTGGTGACAAACCCGACCAGCATTTCTAACCATGTGTCCCCAAAACATTAATTCAATGCTGCCGAATGCCAGGATTGAAACAGGGACCTTTAGATCTTCAGTCGAACGCTCTCCCAACTGAGCTATTTTGGCTCAAAAGAATGAAAAGTGGTGCCCGGTCAGGCAGAAAAGAAAATATCTCGAAATATGACAGACTAATGCTCTCCCAACTGAGCTATTTCGGCTCAAAAGAATAAAAGTGGTAACCATCAGGCAGAAATCAAAACATCTTGAAAAATGACAGACATTTCAGAAGTCAGCAACTTTCAACATAGCATTAGGGACATGTTTGCGGGAAAAGAAAAAACTTCAACTGTTGCTGCAGAGAGAGCAAGACGGCCCAGCAGAGCTGCTCGAAGGTCCTTCCACACCGGGATGAACCACTGCCACAAAGTTCCAGAAGAACTCCCTGTGGACAGTGTCTCCGTCCAGTCATCCATTTAGTAAACAAATGGGTTCCAACGGAACTTCATAGGGAATTTGGTGACAAACCCGACCAGCATTTCTAACCATGTGTCCCCAAAACACTAGTTCAATGCTGCCGAAACCTGGGATCTTCATGGGGAATTTGGTGACAAACCCGACCAGCATTTCTAACCATGTGTCCCCAAAACACTGGTTCAACGCTGCCAAAACCCGGGATTGAACCAGGGACCTTTAGATCTTCAGTCTAACGCTCTCCCAACTGAGGTATTTCGGCTCAAAAGAATGAAAAGTGGTGCCCGTCAGGTAGAAAAGAAAATATCTCGAAATATGACAGACGTTTGAGAAGTCAGCAACTCTCAACATACCATCAGGGGCATGTTTGCGGGAAAACACAAAACGTGACCTGTTATTGCACAGAGAGACAGAAACGGCCTAGCAGAGCTGTTCGAAGGTCCTTCCACACCGGGACGAACCACTGCCGCAAAGTTCCATCATGAACTCCCTGTGGACAGTGTCTCCGTCCAGTCATCCATTTAGTAAACAAATGGGTTCCAACGGAACTTCATAGGGAATTTGGTGACAAACCCGACCAGCATTTCTAACCATGTGTCCCCAAAACACTAGTTCAATGCTGCCGAAACCCGGGATCTTCATAGGGAATTTGGTGACAAACCCGAACAGCATTTCTAACCATGTGTCCCCAAAACACTAGTTCAATGCTGCCGAAACCCAGGATCGAACCAGGGACCTTTAGATCTTCAGTCTAACGCTCTCCCAACTGAGGTATTTCGGCTCAAAACAATGAAAAGTGGTGCCCGTCAGGCAGAAAAGAAAATATCTCGAAATATGACAGACTAATGCTCTCCCAACTGAGCTATTTCGGCTCAAAAGAATAAAAAGTGGTACCCGTCAGGCAGAAATCAAAACGTCTTGAAAAAATGACAGACATTTCAGAAGTCAGCAACTTTCAACATAGCATTAGGGACATGTTCGCGGGAAAAGAAAAAACTTCAACTGTTGCTGCAGAGAGAGACAGAAACGGCCCAGCAGAGCTACTCGAAGGTCCTTCCACACCGGGATGAACCACTGCCACAAAGTTCCATCAAGAAGTCCCTGTGGACAGTGTCTCCGTCCAGTCATCCATTTAGTAAACAAATGGGTTCCAACGGAACTTCATAGGGAATTTGGTGACAAACCCGACCAGCATTTCTAACCATGTGTCCCCAAAACACTAGTTCAATGCTGCCGAAACCCGGGATCTTCATAGGGAATTTGGTGACAAACCCGAAAAGCATTTCTAACCATGTGTCCCCTAAAACACTAGTTCAATGCTGCCGAAACCCGGGATCTTCATGGGGAATTTGGTGACAAACCCGACCAGCATTTCTAACCATGTGTCCCCAAAACACTGGTTCAATGCTGCCGAAACCCTGGATCGAACCAGGGACCTTCAGATCTTCAGTCCAACGCTCTCCCAACTGAGCTATTTCGGCTCAAAAAAATGAAAAGTGGTGCCCGCCAGGCAGAAAAGAAAATATCTCGAAATATGACAGACGTTTGAGAAGTCAGCAACTTTCAACATACCATCAGGGGCATGTATGCGGGAAAACACAAAACGTGACCTGTTATTGCACAGAAGAGAACAAGAAACGGCCTAGCAGAGCTGTTCGAAGGTCCTTCCACACGGGACGAACCACTGCCGCAAAATTCCATCATGAACTCGCTGTGGACAGTGTCTCCGTCCAGTCATCCATTTAGTAAACAAATGGGTTCCAACGGAACTTCACTAGGAATTTGGTGACAAACCCGACCAGCATTTCTAACCATGTGTCCCCAAAACACTAGTTCAATGCTGCCGAAACCCGGGATCTTCATAGGGAATTTGGTGACAAACCAGAACAGCATTTCTAACCATGTGTCCCCAAAACACTAGTTCAATGCTGCCGAAACCGGGATCGAACCAGGGACCTTTAGATGTTCAGTCTAAGCGCTCCCCAACTGAGCTATTTCGGCTCAAAAGGTGAAAAGTGGTGCCCGTCAGGCAGAAAAGAAAATATCTCGAAATATGACAGACTAATGCTCTCCCAACTGAGCTATTTCGGCTCAAAAGACTAAAAAGTGGTACCCGTCAGGGCAGAAATCAAAACGTCTTGAAAAATGACAGACATTTCAGAAGTCAGCAACTTTCAACATAGCATTAGGGACATGTTTGCGGGAAAGAAAAACTTCAACTGTTGCTGCAGAGAGAGACAGAAACGGCCCAACAGAGCTACTCGAAGGTCCTTCCACACCGGGATGAACCACTGCCACAAAGTTCCATCAAGAACTCCCTGTGGACAGTGTCTCCGTCCAGTCATCCATTTAGTAAACAAATGGGTTCCAACGAAACTTCACAGGGAATTTGGTGACAAACCCTACCAGCATTTCTAACCATGTGTCCCCAAAACACTAGTTCAATGCTGCCGAAACCCGGGATCTTCATAGGGAATTTGGTGACAAACCCGACCAGCATTTCTAACCATGTGTCCCCAAATCACTAGTTTAATGCTGCCGAAACCCGGGATCTTCATAGGGAATTTGGTGACAAACCCGACCAGCATTTCTAACCATGTGTCCCCAAAACATTAATTCAATGCTGCCGAAACCCAGGTTGAAACAGGGACCTTTAGATCTTCAGTCTAACGCTCTCCCAACTGAGCTATTTCGGCTCAAAAGAATGAAAAGTGGTGCCCGTCAGGCAGAAAAGAAAATATCTCGAAATATGACAGACTAATGCTCTCCCAACTGAGCTATTTCGGCTCAAAAGAATAAAAAGTGGTAACCATCAGGCAGAAATCAAAACATCTTGAAAAAATGACAGACATTTCAGAAGTCAGCAACTTTCAACATAGCATTAGGGACATGTTTGCGGGAAAAGAAAAAACTTCAACTGTTGCTGCAGAGAGAGCAGAAACGGCCCGCAGAGCTGCTCGAAGGTCCTTCCACACCGGATGAACCACTGCCACAAAGTTCCATCAAGAACTCCCTGTGGACAGTGTCTCCGTCCAGTCATCCATTTAGTAAACAAATGGGTTCCAACGGAACTTCATAGGGAATTTGGTGACAAACCCGACCAGCATTTCTAACCATGTGTCCCCAAAACACTAGTTCAATGCTGCCGAAACCCGGGATCTTCATAGGGAATTTGGTGACAAACCCGACCAGCATTTCTAACCATGTGTCCCCAAATCACTAGTTTAATGCTGCCGAAACCCGGGATCTTCATAGGGAATTTGGTGACAAACCCGACCAGCATTTCTAACCATGTGTCCCCAAAACATTAATTCAATGCTGCCGAAACCCAGGATTGAAACAGGGACCTTTAGATCTTCAGTCTAACGCTCTCCCAACTGAGCTATTTCGGCTCAAAAGAATGAAAAGTGGTGCCCGTCAGGCAGAAAAGAAAATATCTCGAAATATGACAGACTAATGCTCTCCCAACTGAGCTATTTCGGCTCAAAAGAATAAAAAGTGGTAACCATCAGGCAGAAATCAAAACATCTTGAAAAAATGACAGACATTTCAGAAGTCAGCAACTTTCAACATAGCATTAGGGACATGTTTGCGGGAAAAGAAAAAACTTCAACTGTTGCTGCAGAGAGAGACAGAAACGGCCCAGCAGAGCTGCTCGAAGGTCCTTCCACACCGGGATGAACCACTGCCACAAAGTTCCATCAAGAACTCCCGTGACGTGGTGTCCCGTCCAGTCATCCATTTAGTAAACAAATGGGTTCCAACGGAACTTCATAGGGAATTTGGTGACAAACCCGACCAGCATTTCTAACCATGTGTCCCCAAAACACTAGTTCAATGCTGCCGAAACCTGGGATCTTCATGGGGAATTTGGTGACAAACCCGACCAGCATTTCTAACCATGTGTCCCCAAAACACTGGTTCAATGCTGCCGAAACCCGGGATCGAAGAAGGGACCTTCAGATCTTCAGTCTAACGCTCTCCCAACTGAGCTATTTCGGCTCAAAAGAATGAAAAGTGGTGCCCGCCAGGCAGAAAAGAAAATATCTCGAAATATGACAGACGTTTGAGAAGTCAGCAACTTTCAACATACCATCAGGGGCATGTTTGCGGGAAAACACAAAACGTGACCTGTTATTGCACAGAGAGACAGAAACGGCCTAGCAGAGCTGCTTCAAGGTCCTTCCACACTGGGACGAACCACTGCCGCAAAGTTCCATCTTGAACTCGCTGTGGACAGTGTCTTCGTCCAGTCATCCATTTAGTAAACAAATGGGTTCCAACGGAACTTCACAGGGAATTTGGTGACAAACCCGACCAGCATTTCTAACCATGTGTCCCCAAAACACTAGTTCAACGCTGCCGAAACCCGGGATCTTCATAGGGAATTTGGTGACAAACCCGAACAGCATTTCTAACCATGTGTCCCCAAAACACTAGTTCAATGCTGCCGAAACCCGGGATCGAACCAGGGACCTTTAGATCTTCAGTCTAACGCTCTCCCAACTGAGCTATTTTGGCTCAAAACAATGAAAAGTGGTGCCCGTCAGGCAGAAATGAAAATATCTCGAAATATGACAGACTAATGCTCTCCCAACTGAGCTATTTCGGCTCAAAAGAATAAAAAGTGGTACCCGTCAGGCAGAAATCAAAACGTCTTGAAAAAATGACAGACATTTCAGAAGTCAGCAACTTTCAACATAGCATTAGGGACATGTTTGCGGGAAAACACAAAACATTACCTGTTGCTGCAGAGAGCGACAGAAACGGCCTAGCAGAACTGCTCGAAGGTCCTTCCACACCGGGACGAACCACTGCCGCAAAGTTCCATCATGAACTCCCTGTGGACATTGTCTCCGTCCAGTTATCCATTAAGTAAAAAAATAACCAACGGTGAAACAAATGGGTTCCAACGGAACTTCACAGGGAATTTGGTGACAACCCCGACCAGCATTTCTAACCATGTGTCCCCAAAACACCATTTCAATGCTGCCGAAACCCGGGGCCTTTAGATCTTCAGTCTAATGCTCTCCCAACTGAGCTATTTCGGCTCAAAAGAATAAAAAGTGGTACCTGTCAGGTAGAAATCAAAACATCTTGAAAAAATGACGTTTGAGAAGTCAGCAACTTTCAACATAGCATTAGGGACATGTTTGCGGGAAAAGAAAAAACTTCAACTGTTGCTGCAGAGAGAGACAGAAACGGCCCAGCAGAGCTGCTCGAAGGTCCTTCCACACCGGGATGAACCACTGCCACAAAGTTCCATCAAGAACTCCCTGTGGACAGTGTCTCCATCCAGTCATCCATTTAGTAAACAAATGGGTTCCAACGGAACTTCACAGGGAATTTGGTGACAAACCCGACCAGCATTTCTAACCATGTGTCCCCAAAACACTAGTTCAATGCTGCCGAAACCCGGGATCTTCATAGGGAATTTGGTGACAAACCCGACTAGCATTTCTAACCATGTGTCCCCAAAACACTAGTTCAATAATGCCGAAACCCGGGATCTTCATAGGGAATTTGGTGACAAACCCGAACAGCATTTCTAACCATGTGTCCCCAAAACACTAGTTCAATGCTGCCGAAACCCGGGATCTTCATAGGGAATTTGGTGACAAACCCAACCAGCATTTCTAACCATGTGTCCCCAAAACACTAGTTCAATGCTGCCGAAACCCGGGATCAAACCAGGGACCTTTAGATCTTCAGTCTAACGCTCTCCCAACTGAGCTATTTCGGCTCAAAAGAATGAAGAGTGGTGCCCGCCAGGCAGAAAAGAAAATATCTCGAAATATGACAGACTAATGCTCTCCCAACTGAGCTATTTCGGCTCAAAAGAATAAAAAGTGGTACCCATCAGGCAGAAATCAAAACATCTTGAAAAAATGACAGACATTTCAGAAGTCAGAAACTTTCAACATAGCATTAGGGACATGTTTGCGGGAAAAGAAAAAACTTCAACTGTTGCTGCAGAGAGAGACAGAAACGGCCCAGCAGAGCTGCTCGAAGGTCCTTCCACACCGGGATGAACCACTGCCACAAAGTTCCATCTTGAACTCGCTGTGGACAGTGTCTCCGTCCAGTCATCCATTTAGTAAACAAATGGGTTCCAACGGAACTTCATAAGGAATTTGTTGACAAACCCGACCAGCATTTCTAACCATGTGTCCCCAAAACACTAGTTCAACGCTGCCGAAACCTGGGATCGGACCAGGGACCTTTAGATCTTCAGTCTAACGCTCTCCGAACTGAGCTATTTCGGCTCAAAAGAATGAAAAGTGGTGCCCGTCAGGTAGAAAAGAAAATATCTCGAAATATGACAGACGTTTGAGAAGTCAGCAATTTTCAACATACCATCAGGGGCATGTTTGCGGGAAAACACAAAACGTGACCTGTTATTGCACAGAGAGACAGAAACGGCCTAGCAGAGCTGCTTCAAGGTCCTTCCACACTGGGACGAACCACTGCCGCAAAGTTCCATCTCGAACTCGCTGTGGACAGTGTCTCCGTCCAGTCATCCATTTAGTAAACAAATGGGTTCCAACGGAACTTCATAGGGAATTTGGTGGCAAACCCGACCAGCATTTCTAACCATGTGTCCCCAAAACACTAGTTCAATGCTGCCGAAACCCGGGATCTTCATAGGGAATTTGGTGACAAACCCGAACAGCATTTCTAACCATGTGTCCCCAAAACACTAGTTCAACGCTGCCGAAAACCGGGATCGGACAAGGGACCTTTAGATCTTCAGTCTAACGCTCTCCCAACTGAGCTATTTCGGCTCAAAAGAATGAAAAGTGGTGCCCGTCAGGTAGAAAAGAAAATATCTCGAAATATGACAGACGTTTGAGAAGTCAGCAACTTTCAACATACCATCAGGGGCATGTTTGCGGGAAAACACAAAACGTGACCTGTTATTGCACAGAGAGACAGAAACGGCCTAGCAGAGCTGCTTCAAGGTCCTTCCACACTGGGACGAACCACTGCCGCAAAGTTCCATCTTGAACTCGCTGTGGACAGTGTCTCCGTCCAGTCATCCATTTAGTAAACAAATGGGTTCCAACGGAACTTCATAGGGAATTTGGTGACAAACCCGACCAGCATTTCTAACCATGTGTCCCCAAAACACTAGTTCAATGCTGCCGAAACCCGGGATCTTCATAGGGAATTTGGTGACAAACCCGAACAGCATTTCTAACCATGTGTCCCCAAAACACTAGTTCAATGCTGCCGAAACCCGGGATCGAACCAGGGACCTTTAGATCTTCAGTCTAACGCTCTCCCAACTGAGCTATTTCGGCTCAAAAGAATGAAAAGTGGTGCCCGTCAGGCAGAAAAGAAAATATCTCGAAATATGACAGACTAATGCTCTCCCAACTGAGCTATTTCGGCTCAAAAGAATAAAAAGTGGTACCCGTCAGGCAGAAATCAAAACGTCTTGAAAAAATGACAGACATTTCAGAAGTCAGCAACTTTCAACATAGCATTAGGGACATGTTTGCGGGAAAAGAAAAAACTTCAACTGTTGCTGCAGAGAGAGACAGAAACGGCCCAGCAGAGCTACTCGAAGGTCCTTCCACACCGGGATGAACCACTGCCACAAAGTTCCATCAAGAACTCCCTGTGGACAGTGTCTCCGTCCAGTCATCCATTTAGTAAACAAATGGGTTCCAACGAAACTTCACAGGGAATTTGGTGACAAACCCGACCAGCATTTCTAACCATGTGTCCCCAAAACACTAGTTCAATGCTGCCGAAACCTGCGATCTTCATAGGGAATTTGGTGACAAACCCGACCAGCATTTCTAACCATGTGTCCCCAAAACACTAGTTCAATGCTGCCGAAACCCGGGATCTTCATAGGGAATTTGAAAAATATATATATAAGTGCCACTCAATACACTTGAAAATAATGGATGATCAGTACAATATCATAGCCCATTAATTTGTTACGCTTAATCAAAGAGGACATAGTCCATTCAAAGAGTGGATCATCACACTAATTAGACTCTATTAGATTATATTGTAACAGTCCACAATAGGAAGTTTTCTGAAGATAAACTAATCATAACTAGTAAAAAAAGGAGGTAAAAAAGGAACATATATATCAATATCAAATTAGCCCAACATAATGTTGAGATTAAATTCATCATTTAGACCTTTTGGCGATAGCGTCTGCAAAGTAAATATCCAAAATGCCTCGCGTCTTTTTAGTAGCAAGTCATGATTTCCCCCTCTTTTTGGAAGACTAACTTGTTCAATACCACAAAAGCGCAGTGATGAGATGTCATGTTTATGATCATTGAAGTGTACCGCCAACCGGGTAATCCCGGTCGTTTCTACGAATCGAACTCTTATGTTCGCTGATGCGTTGTTTTAACTGCCTTGTGGTTTTACCTACATACACCAGACCACACGGACACATCAAAATGTACACTATATGAGTTGAGGCACAAGTGATGACACTCTTAATTGGAAAAAATCTTGTTGTGAGGATGGCGAAAGTTCTGTGTCTTATAGGTGTTGTTGCATTGTGCACACCCTCCACAACGATAGTTGCCAGTAGGTAATGGGCTTAATACTTCGGGAAGCTCTTCTTGGCTTGTATCTCGCAAAATCAGCGTGAACTAGAAGATCTCTAAGATTCTTCTCACGTTTATATACAAAGAGCGGCAAATCGTTCATAACATGTGAAAGTTCAGGATCCGATTTTAAAATATGCCAATGTTTTAAAAACAGGACGTATGGTATGTGAGAGAGGGAGTAAGTGGTGATACAAGTGACAGAAAAACGCTTTTTCTTTGTTTTTTCTTTAGCAAGTGTGACCGAGGTTTATTCAGGGCTGTTTTGTAAGCTTTATCAACCCATTCCAATGGATAGTGTGAACCATGTGTCCCCAAAACACTGGTTCAATGCGCCGCCAAAAACCAGGATCGAACCAGGGACCTTCCGATCTTCAGTCTAACGCTCTCCCAACTGAGCTATTTCGGCTCAAAAGAATAAAAAGTGGTACCCGTCCAGGCAGAAATCAAAACGTCTTGAAAAAATGACAGACATTTCAGAAGTCAGCAACTTTCAACATAGCATTAGGGACATGTTTGCGGGAAAAGAAAAAACTTCAACTGTTGCTGCAGAGAGAGACAGAAACGGCCCAACAGAGCTACTCGAAGGGTCCTTTCCACAACCGGGATGAACCACTGCCACAAAGTTCCATCAAGAACTCCCTGTGGACAGTGTCTCCTCCTAGTCATCCATTTAGTAAACAAATGGGTTCCAACGAAACTTCACAGGGAATTTGGTGACAAACCCGACCAGCATTTCTAACCATGTGTCCCCAAAACACTAGTTCAATGCTGCGAAACCCGGGATCTTCATAGGGAATTTGGTGACAAACCCGACCAGCATTTCTAACCATGTGTCCCCAAATCACTAGTTTAATGCTGCGAAACCCGGGATCTTCATAGGGAATTTGGTGACAAACCCGACCAGCATTTCTAACCATGTGTCCCCAAAACATTAGTTCAATGCTGCCGAAACCCAGGATTGAAACAGGGACCTTTAGATCTTCAGTCTAACGCTCTCCCAACTGAGCTATTGCGCTCAAAAGAATGAAAAGTGGTGCCCGTCAGGCAGAAAAGAAAATATCCGAAATATGACAGACTAATGCTCTCCCAACTGAGCTATTTCGGTCAAAAGAATAAAAAGTGGTAACCATCAGGCAGAAATCAAAACATCTCGAAATATGACAGACGTTTGAGAAGTCAGCAACTTTCAACATACCATCAGGGGCATGTTTGCGGGAAAACACAAAACGTGACCTGTTATTGCACAGAGAGACAGAAACGGCCTAGCAGAGCTGCTTCAAGGTCCTTCCACACTGGGACGAACCACTGCCGCAAAGTTCCATCTTGAACTCGCTGTGGACAGTGTCTCCGTCCAGTCATCCATTTAGTAAACAAATGGGTTCCAACGGAACTTCATAGGGAATTTGGTGACAAACCCGACCAGCATTTCTAACCATGTGTCCCCAAAACACTAGTTCAATGCTGCCGAAACCCGGGATCGAACCAGGGACCTTTAGATGTTCAGTCTAACGCTCTCCCAACTGAGCTATTTCGGCTCAAAAGAGTGAAAAGTGGTGCCCGTCAGGCAGAAAAGAAAATATCTCGAAATATGACAGACTAATGCTCTCCCAACTGAGCTATTTCGGCTCAAAAGAATAAAAAGTGGTACCCGTCAGGCAGAAATCAAAACGTCTTGAAAAAATGACAGACATTTCAGAAGTCAGCAACTTTCAACATAGCATTAGGGACATGTTTGCGGGAAAAGAAAAAACTTCAACTGTTGCTGCAGAGAGAGACAGAAACGGCCCAACAGAGCTACTCGAAGGTCCTTCCACACCGGGATGAACCACTGCCACAAAGTTCCATCAAGAACTCCCTGTGGACAGTGTCTCCCTCCAGTCATCCATTTAGTAAACAAATGGGTTCCAACGAAACTTCACAGGGAATTTGGTGACAAACCCGACCAGCATTTCTAACCATGTGTCCCCAAAACACTAGTTCAATGCTGCCGAAACCCGGATCTTCATAGGGAATTTGGTGACAAACCCGACCAGCATTTCTAACCATGTGTCCCCAAATCACTAGTTTAATGCTGCCGAAACCCGGGATCTTCATAGGGAATTTGGTGACAAACCCGACCAGCATTTCTAACCATGTGTCCCCAAAACACTAGTTCAACGCTGCCGAAACCCGGGATTGAACCAGGAACCTTTAGATCTTCAGTCTAACGCTCTCCCAACTGAGCTATTTCGGCTCAAAAGAATGAAAAGTGGTGCCCGTCAGGCAGAAAAGAAAATATCTCGAAATATGACAGACTAATGCTCTCCCAACTGAGCTATTTCGGGCTCAAAAGAATAAAAAGTGGTAACCATCAGGCAGAAATCAAAACATCTCGAAATATGACAGACGTTTGAGAAGTCAGCAACTTTCAACATACCATCAGGGGCATGTTTGCGGGAAAACACAAAACGTGACCTGTTATTGCACAGAGAGACAGAAACGGCCTAGCAGAGCTGCTTCAAGGTCCTTCCACACTGGGACGAACCACTGCCGCAAAGTTCCATCTTGAACTCCCTGTGGACAGTGTCTCCGTCCAGTCATCCATTTAGTAAACAAATGGGTTCCAACGGAACTTCATAGGGAATTTGGTGACAAACCCGACCAGCATTTCTAACCATGTGTCCCCAAAACACTAGTTCAATGCTGCCGAAACCCGGGATCGAACCAGGGACCTTTAGATCTTCAGTCTAACGCTCTCCCAACTGAGCTATTTCGGCTCAAAAGAGTGAAAAGTGGTGCCCGTCAGGCAGAAAAGAAAATATCTCGAAATATGACAGACTAATGCTCTCCCAACTGAGCTATTTCGGCTCAAAAGAATAAAAAGTGGTACCCGTCAGGCAGAAATCAAAACGTCTTGAAAAAATGACAGACATTTCAGAAGTCAGCAACTTTCAACATAGCATTAGGGACATGTTTGCGGGAAAAGAAAAAACTTCAACTGTTGCTGCAGAGAGAGACAGAAACGGCCCAGCAGAGCTACTCGAAGGTCCTTCCACACCGGGATGAACCACTGCCACAAAGTTCCATCAAGAACTCCCTGTGGACAGTGCTCTCCCAGTCATCCATTTAGTAAACAAATGGGTTCCAACGAAACTTCACAGGGAATTTGGTGACAAACCCGACCAGCATTTCTAACCATGTGTCCCCAAAACACTAGTTCAATGCTGCCGAAACCTGCGATCTTCATAGGGAATTTGGTGACAAACCCGACCAGCATTTCTAACCATGTGTCCCCAAAACACTAGTTCAATGCTGCCGAAACCCGGGATCTTCATAGGGAATTTGAAAAATATATATATAAGTGCCACTCAATACACTTGAAAATAATGGATGATCAGTACAATATCATAGCCCATTAATTTGTTACGCTTAATCAAAGAGGACATAGTCCATTCAAAGAGTGGATCATCACACTAATTAGACTCTATTAGATTATATTGTAACAGTCCACAATAGGAAGTTTTCTGAAGATAAACTAATCATAACTAGTAAAAAAAGGAGGTAAAAAAGGAACATATATATCAATATCAAATTAGCCCAACATAATGTTGAGATTAAATTCATCATTTAGACCTTTTGGCGATAGCGTCTGCAAAGTAAATATCCAAAATGCCTCGCGTCTTTTTAGTAGCAAGTCATGATTTCCCCCTCTTTTTGGAAGACTAACTTGTTCAATACCACAAAAGCGCAGTGATGAGATGTCATGTTTATGATCATTGAAGTGTACCGCAACCGGGTAATCCCGGTCGTTTCTACGAATCGAACTCTTATGTTCGCTGATGCGTTGTTTTAACTGCCTTGTGGTTTTACCTACATACACCAGACCACACGGACACATCAAAATGTACACTATATGAGTTGAGGCACAAGTGATGACACTCTTAATTGGAAAAATCTTGTTGTGAGGATGGCGAAAGTTCTGTGTCTTATAGGTGTTGTTGCATTGTGCACACCCTCCACAACGATAGTTGCCAGTAGGTAATGGGCTTAATACTCTTTGCGAAGCTCTTCTTGGCTTGTATCTCGCAAAATCAGCGTGAACTAGAAGATCTCTAAGATTCTTCTCACGTTTATATACAAAGAGCGGCAAATCGTTCATAACATGTGAAAGTTCAGGATCCGATTTTAAAATATGCCAATGTTTTTTAAAAACAGGACGTATGGTATGTGAGAGAGGGGAGTAAGTGGTGATACAAGTGACAGAAAAACGCTTTTCTTTTTTCTTGTTTTTCTTTAGCAAGTGTGACCGAGGTTTATTCAGGGCTGTTTTGTAAGCTTTATCAACCCATTCCAATGGATAGTGTGAACCATGTGTCCCCAAAACACTGGTTCAATGCTGCCGAAAACCAGGATCGAACCAGGGACCTTCCGATCTTCAGTCTAACGCTCTCCCAACTGAGCTATTTCGGCTCAAAAGAATAAAAAGTGGTACCCGTCAGGCAGAAATCAAAACGTCTTGAAAAAATGACAGACATTTCAGAAGTCAGCAACTTTCAACATAGCATTAGGGACATGTTTGCGGGAAAAGAAAAAACTTCAACTGTTGCTGCAGAGAGAGACAGAAACGGCCCAACAGAGCTACTCGAAGGTCCTTCCACACCGGGATGAACCACTGCCACAAAGTTCCATCAAGAACTCCCTGTGGACAGTGTCTCCCTCCAGTCATCCATTTAGTAAACAAATGGGTTCCAACGAAACTTCACAGGGAATTTGGTGACAAACCCGACCAGCATTTCTAACCATGTGTCCCCAAAACACTAGTTCAATGCTGCCGAAACCCGGGATCTTCATAGGGAATTTGGTGACAAACCCGACCAGCATTTCTAACCATGTGTCCCCAAATCACTAGTTTAATGCTGCCGAAACCCGGGATCTTCATAGGGAATTTGGTGACAAACCCGACCAGCATTTCTAACCATGTGTCCCCAAAACATTAGTTCAATGCTGCCGAAACCCAGGATTGAAACAGGGACCTTTAGATCTTCAGTCTAACGCTCTCCCAACTGAGCTATTTCGGCTCAAAAGAATGAAAAGTGGTGCCCGTCAGGCAGAAAAGAAAATATCTCGAAATATGACAGACTAATGCTCTCCCAACTGAGCTATTTCGGCTCAAAAGAATAAAAAGTGGTAACCATCAGGCAGAAATCAAAACATCTCGAAATATGACAGACGTTTGAGAAGTCAGCAACTTTCAACATACCATCAGGGGCATGTTTGCGGGAAAACACAAAACGTGACCTGTTATTGCACAGAGAGACAGAAACGGCCTAGCAGAGCTGCTTCAAGGTCCTTCCACACTGGGACGAACCACTGCCGCAAAGTTCCATCTTGAACTCGCTGTGGACAGTGTCTCCGTCCAGTCATCCATTTAGTAAACAAATGGGTTCCAACGGAACTTCATAGGGAATTTGGTGACAAACCCGACCAGCATTTCTAACCATGTGTCCCCAAAACACTAGTTCAATGCTGCCGAAACCCGGGATCGAACCAGGGACCTTTAGATGTTCAGTCTAACGCTCTCCCAACTGAGCTATTTCGGCTCAAAAGAGTGAAAAGTGGTGCCCGTCAGGCAGAAAAGAAAATATCTCGAAATATGACAGACTAATGCTCTCCCAACTGAGCTATTTCGGCTCAAAAGAATAAAAAGTGGTACCCGTCAGGCAGAAATCAAAACGTCTTGAAAAAATGACAGACATTTCAGAAGTCAGCAACTTTCAACATAGCATTAGGGACATGTTTGCGGGAAAAGAAAAAACTTCAACTGTTGCTGCAGAGAGAGACAGAAACGGCCCAGCAGAGCTACTCGAAGGTCCTTCCACACCGGGATGAACCACTGCCACAAAGTTCCATCAAGAACTCCCTGTGGACAGTGTCTCCCTCCAGTCATCCATTTAGTAAACAAATGGGTTCCAACGAAACTTCACAGGGAATTTGGTGACAAACCCGACCAGCATTTCTAACCATGTGTCCCCAAAACACTAGTTCAATGCTGCCGAAACCCGGGATCTTCATAGGGAATTTGGTGACAAACCCGACCAGCATTTCTAACCATGTGTCCCCAAATCACTAGTTTAATGCTGCCGAAACCCGGGATCTTCATAGGGAATTTGGTGACAAACCCGACCAGCATTTCTAACCATGTGTCCCCAAAACATTAGTTCAATGCTGCCGAAACCCAGGATTGCAACAACAGGACCTTTAGATCTTCAGTCTAACGCCTCCCAACTGAGCTATTTCGGCTCAAAAGAATAAAAAGTGGTGCCCGTCAGGCAGAAAAGAAAATATCTCGAAATATGACAGACTAATGCTCTCCCAACTGAGCTATTTCGGCTCAAAAGAATAAAAAGTGGTAACCATCAGGCAGAAATCAAAACATCTCGAAATATGACAGACGTTTGAGAAGTCAGCAACTTTCAACATACCATCAGGGGCATGTTTGCGGGAAAACACAAAACGTGACCTGTTATTGCACAGAGAGACAGAAACGGCCTAGCAGAGCTGCTTCAAGGTCCTTCCACACTGGGACGAACCACTGCCGCAAAGTTCCATCTTGAACTCGCTGGACAGTGTTCTCCGTCCAGTCATCCATTTAGTAAACAAATGGGTTCCAACGGAACTTCATAGGGAATTTGGTGACAAACCCGACCAGCATTTCTAACCATGTGTCCCCAAAACACTAGTTCAATGCTGCCGAAAACCCGGATCGAACCAGGGACCTTTAGATGTTCAGTCTAACGCTTTTCCCCAACTGAGCTATTTCGGCTCAAAAAGAGTGAAATGTGGTGCCCGTCAGGCAGAAAAGAAAATATCTCGAAATATGACAGACTAATGCTCTCCCAACTGAGCTATTTCGGCTCAAAAGAATAAAAGTGGTACCCGTCAGGCAGAAATCAAAACGTCTTGAAAAATGACAGACATTTCAGAAGTCAGCAACTTTCAACATAGCATTAGGGACATGTTTGCGGGAAAAAGAAAAAACTTCAACTGTTGCTGCAGAGAGAGACAGAAACGGCCCAACAGAGCTACTCGAAGGTCCTTCCACACCGGGATGAACCACTGCCACAAAGTTCCATCAAGAACTCCCTGTGGACAGTGTCTCCCCCCAGTCATCCATTTAGTAAACAAATGGGTTCCAACGAAACTTCACAGGGAATTTGGTGACAAACCCGACCAGCATTTCTAACCATGTGTCCCCAAAACACTAGTTCAATGCGGCGAAACCCGGGATCTTCATAGGGAATTTGGTGACAAACCCGACCAGCATTTCTAACCATGTGTCCCCAAATCACTAGTTTAATGCTGCCGAAACCCGGGATCTTCATAGGGAATTTGGTGACAAACCCGGACCAGCATTTCTAACCATGTGTCCCCAAAACATTAGTTCAATGCTGCCGAAACCCGGATTGAAACAGGGACCTTTAGATCTTCAGTCTAACGCTCTCCCAACTGAGCTATTTCGGCTCAAAAGAATGAAAAGTGGTGCCCGGCCAGGCAGAAAAGAAAATATCTCGAAATATGACAGACTAGCTCTCCCAACTGAGCTATTTCCCAAAAGAATAAAAAGTGTAACCATACAGAAATCAAACATCAAATATGACCGTTTGAGAAGTCAGCAACTTTCAACATACCATCAGGGGCATGTTTGCGGGAAAACACAAAACGTACCTGTTATTGCACAGAGAGACAGAAACGGCCTCAGCAGAGCTGCTTCGAGGTCCTTCCACACTGGGACGAACCACTGCCGCAAAGTTCCATCTTGAACTCGCTGTGGACAGTGTCTCCGTCCAGTCATCCATTTAGTAAACAAATGGGTTCCAACGGAACTTCATAGGAATTTGGTGACAAACCCGACCAGCATTTCTAACCATGTGTCCCCAAAACACTAGTTCAATGCTGCCAAAACCCGGATCGAACCAGGGACCTTTAGATGTTCAGTCTAACGCTCTCCCAACTGAGCTATTTCGGCTCCAAAAGAGTGAAAAGTGGTGCCCGGCCAGGCAGAAAAGAAAATATCTCGAAATATGACAGACTAATGCTCTCCCAACTGAGCTATTTCGGCTCAAAAGAATAAAAAGTGGTACCCGCCAGGGCAGAAATCAAAACGTCTTGGAAAAAATGACAGACATTTCAGAAGTCAGCAACTTTCAACATAGCATTAGGGACATGTTTGCGGGAAAGAAAAAAACTTCAACTGTTGCTGCAGAGAGAGACAGAAACGGCCCAACAGAGCTACTCGAAGGTCCTTCCACACCGGGATGAACCACTGCCACCAAAGTTCCATCAAGAACTCCCTGTGGACAGTGTCTCCTCCCAGTCATCCATTTAGTAAACAAATGGGTTCCAACGAAACTTCACAGGGAATTGGAGACAAAAACCCGACCAGCATTTCTAACCATGTGTCCCCAAAACACTAGTTCAATGCTGCCGAAACCCGGGATCTTCATAGGGAATTTGGTGACAAACCCGACCAGCATTTCTAACCATGTGTCCCCAAATCACTAGTTTAATGCTGCCGAAACCCGGGATCTTCATAGGGAATTTGGTGACAAACCCGACCAGCATTTCTAACCATGTGTCCCCAAAACATTAGTTCAATGCTGCCGAAACCCAGGATTGAAACAGGGACCTTTAGATCTTCAGTCTAACGCCACTTCCAACTGAGCTATTTCGGCTCAAAAGAATGAGGCAGTCGGTGCCCAGGCCAGAAAAGAAAATATCTCGAAATATGACAGACTAATGCTCTCCCAACTGAGCTATTTCGGCTCAAAAGAATAAAAAGTGGTAACCATCAGGCAGAAATAAAACATCTCGAAATATGACAGACGTTTGAGAAGTCAGCAACTTTCAACATACCATCAGGGGCATGTTTGCGGGAAAACACAAAAACGTGACCTGTTATTGCACAGAGAGACAGAAACGGCCTAGCAGAGCTGCTTCAAGGTCCTTCCACACTGGACGAACCACTGCCGCAAAGTTCCATCTTGAACTCGCTGTGGACAGTGTCTCCGTCCAGTCATCCATTTAGTAAACAAATGGGTTCCAAACCGGAACTTCATAGGAATTTGGTGACAAACCCGACCGAGCATTTCTAACCATGTGTCCCCAAAACACTAGTTCAATGCTGCCAAAACCCGGATCTTCATAGGGAATTTGGTGACAAACCCGAACAGCATTTCTAACCATGTGTCCCCAAAACACTAGTTCAATGCTGCCGGAAACCCGGGATCGAACCAGGGACCTTTAGATCTTCAGTCTAACGCTCTCCCAACTGAGCTATTTCGGCTCAAAAGAATGAAAAGTGGTGCCCGTCAGATAGAAAAGAAAATATCTCAAAATATGACAGACTAATGCTCTCCCAACTGAGCTATTTCGGCTCAAAAGAATAAAAAGTGGTACCCGCCAGGCAGAAATCAAAACGTCTTGAAAAAATGACAGACATTTCAGAAGTCAGCAACTTTCAACATAGCATTAGGGACATGTTTGCGGGAAAAGAAAAAATTCACAACTGTTGTTGCAGCAGAGAGACAGAAACGGCCCAGCAGAGCTACTCCAAGGTCCTTCCACACCGGGATGAACCACTGCCACAAAGTTCCATCAAGAACTCCCTGTGGACAGTGTCTCCGTCCAGTCATCCATTTAGTAAACAAATGGGTTCCAACGAAACTTCACAGGGAATTTGGTGACAAACCCGACCAGCATTTCTAACCATGTGTCCCCAAAACACTAGTTCAATGCTGCCGAAACCTGGGATCTTCATAGGGAATTTGGTGACAAACCCGACCAGCATTTCTAACCATGTGTCCCCAAAACACTAGTTCAATGCTGCCGAAACCCGATCTTCATAGGGAATTTGGTGACAAACCCGAACAGCATTTCTAACCATGTGTCCCCAAAACACTAGTTCAACGCTGTCGAAACCCGGATTGAACCAGGGACCTTTAGATTTTCAGTCTAACGCTTTCTCCAACTTGAGCTATTTTGGCTCAAAACAATGAAAAGTGGTGCCCGGCCAGGTAGAAAAGAAAATATCTCGAAATTATGACAGACGCTTTGAGAAGTCAGCAACTCTCAACATACCATCAGGGGCATGTTTGCGGGAAAACACAAAACGTGACCTGTTATTGCACAGAGAGACAGAAACGGCCCTAGCAGAGCTGTTCGGAAGGTCCTTCCACACCGGGACGAACCACTCCCCGCCAAAGTTCCATCATGAACTCCCTGTGGACAGTGTCTCCGTCCAGTCATCCATTTAGTAAACAAATGGGTTCCAAAGGAACTTCATAGGAATTTGGTGACAAACCCGACCAGCATTTCTAACCATGTGTCCCCAAAACACTAGTTCAATGCTGCCGGAAACCCGGGATCTTCATAGGGAATTTGGTGACAAACCCGAAGCCATTTCTAACCATGTGTCCCCAAAACACTAGTTCAATGCTGCCGAAACCCGGATCTTCATAGGGAATTTGGTGACAAACCCGAACCAGCATTTCTAACCATGTGTCCCCAAAACACTATCCAGCTGCCAAACCCTGATCAAACCAGGGACCTTCAGATCTTCAGTCTAACGCTCTCCCAACTGAGCTATTTCGCGCTCAAAAGAATGAAAAGTGGTGCCCGGCCAGGCAGAAAAGAAAATATCTCGAAATATGACAGACGTTTTGAGAAGTCAGCAACTTTCAACATACCATCAGGGCATGTATGCGGGAAAACACAAAACGTACCTGTTATTGCACAGAGAGACAGAAACGCCCTAGCAGAGCTGTTCGAAGTCCTTCCACACCGGGAACGAACCACTGCCGCAAAAAGTTCCATCATGAACTCCCTGTGGACAGTGTCTCCGGTCCAGTCATCCATTTAGTAAACAAATGGGTTCCAACGGAACTTCATAGGGAATTTGGTGACAAACCCGACCAGCATTTCTAACCATGTGTCCCCAAAACACTAGTTCAATGCTGCCGAAACCCGGGATCTTCATAGGGAATTTGGTGACAAACCCGAACAGCATTTCTAACCATGTGTCCCCAAAACACTAGTTCAATGCTGCCGAAACCCGGATCGAACCAGGGACCTTTAGATCTTCAGTCTAACGCTTCTCCCAACTGAGCTATTTCGCTCAAAAGAGAAAAGTGTGTAATTCCGTCAGGCAGAAAAGAAAATATCTCGAAATATGACAGACTAATGCTCTCCCAACTGAGCTATTTCGGCTCAAAAGAATAAAAAGTGGTACCCGTCAGGCAGAAATCAAAACGTCTTGAAAAAATGACAGACATTTCAGAAGTCAGCAACTTTCAACATAGCATTAGGGACATGTTTGCGGGAAAAGAAAAAACTTCAACTGTTGCTGCAGAGAGAGACAGAAACGGCCCAACAGAGCTACTCGAAGGTCCTTCCACACCGGGATGAACCACTGCCACAAAGTTCCATCAAGAACTCCCTGTGGACAGTGTCTCCGTCCAGTCATCCATTTAGTAAACAAATGGGTTCCAACGAAACTTCACAGGGAATTTGGTGACAAACCCGACCAGCATTTCTAACCATGTGTCCCCAAAACACTAGTTCAATGCTGCCGAAACCCGGGATCTTCATAGGGAATTTGGTGACAAACCCGACCAGCATTTCTAACCATGTGTCCCCAAAACACTAGTTCAATGCTGCCGAAACCCGGGATCTTCATAGGGAATTTGGTGACAAACCCGACCAGCATTTCTAACCATGTGTCCCCAAAACACTAGTTCAATGCTGCCAAAACCCGGGATTGAACCAGGGACCTTTAGATCTTCAGTCTAACGCTCTCCCAACTGAGCTATTTCGGCTCAAAAGAATGAAAAGTGGTGCCCGTCAGGCAGAAAAGAAAATATCTCGAAATATGACAGACTAATGCTCTCCCAACTGAGCTATTTCGGCTCAAAAGAATAAAAAGTGGTAACCATCAGGCAGAAATCAAAACATCTTGAAAAAATGACAGACATTTCAGAAGTCAGCAACTTTCAACATAGCATTAGGGACATGTTTGCGGGAAAAGGAAAAACTTCAACTGTTGCTGCAGAGAGAGACAGAAACGGCCCAGCAGAGCTGCTCGAAGGTCCTTCCACACCGGGATGAACCACTGCCACAAAGTTCCATCAAGAACTCCCTGTGGACAGTGTCTCCGTCCAGTCATCCATTTAGTAAACAAATGGGTTCCAACGGAACTTCATAGGGAATTTGGTGACAAACCCGACCAGCATTTCTAACCATGTGTCCCCAAAACACTAGTTCAATGCTGCCGAAACCCGGGATCTTCATAGGGAATTTGGTGACAAACCCGACCAGCATTTCTAACCATGTGTCCCCAAAACACTAGTTTAATGCTGCCGAAACCCGGATCTTCATAGGGAATTTGGTGACAAACCCGACCAGCATTTCTAACCATGTGTCCCCAAAACATTAATTCAATGCTGCGAAACCCGGATTGAAACAGGGACCTTTAGATCTTCAGTCTAACGCTCTCCCAACTGAGCTATTTCGGTCAAAAGAATGAAAAGTGGTGCCCGGTCAGGCAGAAAAGAAAATATCTCGAAATATGACAGACTAATGCTTCCCAACTGAGCTATTTCGCCAAAGATTAACATCAGGCAGAAATAAAACATCTTGAAAAATGACAGACATTTCAGAAGTCAGCAACTTTCAACATAGCATTAGGGACATGTTTGCGGGAAAAGACAAAAACTTCAACTGTTGCTGCAAGAGAGAGACAGAAACGGCCCAGCAGAGCTGCTGAGAAGTCCTTCCACACCGGATGTAACCACTGCCACAAAGTTCCATCAAGAACTCCCTGTGGACAGTGTCTCGTCCAGTCATCCATTTAGTAAACAAATGGGTTCCAACGGAACTTCATAGGGAATTTGGTGACAAACCCGACCAGCATTTCTAACCATGTGTCCCCAAAACACTAGTTCAATGCTGCCGAAACCCGGATCTTCATAGGGAATTTGGTGACAAACCCGACCAGCATTTCTAACCATGTGTCCCCAAAACACTAGTTCAATGCTGTCAAAACCCGGATCGAAGAACCGGGACCTTCAGATCTTCAGTCTAACGCT
The DNA here is from genome assembly GCF_010015445.1 of Perca fluviatilis. Classification (NCBI taxonomy): domain Eukaryota; kingdom Metazoa; phylum Chordata; class Actinopteri; order Perciformes; family Percidae; genus Perca; species Perca fluviatilis. Next base: position 6,583,031 of record NC_053121.1, on the reverse strand, counting down.
CTCCCAACTGAGCTATTTCGGCTCAAAAGAATGAAAAGTGGTGCCCGCCAGGCAGAAAAGAAAATATCTCGAAATATGACAGACGTTTGAGAAGTCAGCAACTCTCAACATACCATCAGGGGCATGTTTGCGGGAAAACACAAAACGTACCTGTTATTGCACAGAGAGACAGAAACGGCCTAGCAGAGCTGCTTCAAGGTCCTTCCACACTGGGACGTAACCACTGCCGCAAAAAGTTCCATCATGAACTCGCTGTGGACAGTGTCTTCGTCCAGTCATCCATTTAGTAAACAAATGGGTTCCAACGGAACTTCATAGGGAATTTGGTGACAAACCCGACCAGCATTTCTAACCATGTGTCCCCAAAACACTAGTTCAACGCTGCCGAAACCCGGGATCTTCATAGGGAATTTGGTGACAAACCCGAACAGCATTTCTAACCATGTGTCCCCAAAACACTAGTTCAACGCTGCCAAAACCCGGGATTGAACCAGGGACCTTTAGATCTTCAGTCTAACGCTCTCCCAACTGAGCTATTTCGGCTCAAAAGAATGAAAAGTGGTGCCCGTCAGGTAGAAAAGAAAATATCTCGAAATATGACAGACGTTTGAGAAGTCAGCAACTCTCAACATACCATCAGGGGCATGTTTGCGGGAAAACACAAAACGTGACCTGTTATTGCACAGAGAGACAGAAACGGCCTAGCAGAGCTGTTCGAAGGTCCTTCCACACCGGGACGAACCACTGCCGCAAAGTTCCATCATGAACTCCCTGTGGACAGTGTCTCCGTCCCAGTCATCCATTTAGTAAACAAATGGGTTCCAACGGAACTTCATAGGGAATTTGGTGACAAACCCGACCAGCATTTCTAACCATGTGTCCCCACAAACACTAGTTCAATGCTGCCAAAACCCGGGATCTTCATAGGGAATTTGGTGACAAACCCGAACAGCATTTCTAACCATGTGTCCCCAAAACACTAGTTCAATGCTGCCGGAAACCCGGATCGAACCAGGGACCTTTAGATCTTCAGTCTAACGCTCTCCCAACTGAGCTATTTCGGGCCAAAACAATGAAAAGTGGTGCCCGTCAGGCAGAAAAGAAAATATCTCGAAATATGACAGACTAATGCTCTCCCAACTGAGCTATTTCGGCTCAAAAGAATAAAAAGTGGTACCCGTCAGGCAGAAATCAAAACGTCTTGAAAAAATGACAGACATTTCAGAAGTCAGCAACTTTCAACATAGCATTAGGGACATGTTTGCGGGAAAAGAAAAAACTTCAACTGTTGCTGCAGAGAGAGACAGAAACGGCCAACAGAGCTACTCGGAGGTCCTTCCACACCGGGATGAACCACTGCCACAAAGTTCCATCAAGAACTCCCTGTGGACAGTGTCTCCGTCCAGTCATCCATTTAGTAAACAAATGGGTTCCAACGGAAACTTCATAGGGAATTTGGTGACAAACCCGACCAGCATTTCTAACCATGTGTCCCCAAAACACTAGTTCAATGCTGTCAAAACCCGGATCTTCATAGGGAATTTGGTGACAAAACCCGACCAGCATTTCTAACCATGTGTCCCCAAAACACTAGTTCAATGCTGCCGAAACCCGGATCGAACCAGGGACCTTTAGATCTTCAGTCTAACGCGCCTCCCAACTGAGCTATTTCGCGCCCAAAAGAGTGAAAAGTGGTGCCCGTCAGGCAGAAAAGAAAATATCTCGAAATATGACAGACTAATGCTCTCCCAACTGAGCTATTTCGGCCAAAAGAATAAAAAGTGGTACCCGGCCAGGCAGAAATCAAAACGTCTTGAAAAATGACAGACATTTCAGAAGTCAGCAACTTCAACATAGCATTAGGGACATGTTTGCGGGAAAAGAAAAAACGTCAACTGTTACTGCAGAGAGAGACAGAAACGGCCCAACAGAGCTACTCGAAGGTCCTTCCACACCGGGACGAACCACTGCCGCAAAGTTCCATCATGAACTCCCTGTGGACAGTGTCTCCGTCCAGTCATCCATTTAGTAAACAAATGGGTTCCAACGAAACTTCACAGGGAATTTGGTGACAAACCCGACCAGCATTTCTAACCATGTGTCCCCAAAACACTAGTTCAATGCTGCCGAAACCTGGGATCTTCATAGGGAATTTGGTGACAAACCCGACCAGCATTTTAACCATGTGTCCCCAAAACACTAGTTCAATGCTGCCAAACCCGGATCTTCATAGGGAATTTGGTGACAAACCCGAACAGCATTTCTAACCATGTGTCCCCAAAACACTAGTTCAATGCTGCCGAAACCCGGGATCGAACCAGGGACCTTTAGATCTTCAGTCTAACGCTCTCCCCAACTGGAGTATTTCGGCTCAAAAGAATGAAAAGTGGTGCCCGTCAGGTAGAAAAGAAAATATCTCAAAATATGACAGACTAATGCTCTCCCAACTGAGCTATTTCGGCCAAAAGAATAAAAAGTGGTACCCTCGGTCAGGCAGAAATCAAAACGTCTTGAAAAAATGACAGACATTTCAGAAGTCAGCAACTTTCAACATAGCATTAGGGACATGTTTGCGGGAAAAGAAAAACTTCAACTGTTGCTGCAGAGAGAGACAGAAACGGCCCAGCAGAGCTACTCGGTGGTCCTTCCACACCGGGATGAACCACTGCCACAAAGTTCCATCAAGAACTCCCTGTGGACAGTGTCTCCGCCGTCAGTCATCCATTTAGTAAACAAATGGGTTCCAACGAAACTTCACAAGGAATTTGGTGACAAACCCGACCAGCATTTCTAACCATGTGTCCCCAAAACACTAGTTCAATGCTGCCGAAACCTGGGATCTTCATAGGGAATTTGGTGACAAACCCGAACAGCATTTCTAACCATGTGTCCCCAAAACACTAGTTCAATGCTGCCGAAACCCGGGATCTTCATAGGGAATTTGGTGACAAACCCGACCAGCATTTCTAACCATGTGTCCCCAAAACACTAGTTCAACGCTGCCAAAACCCGGGATTGAACCAGGGACCTTTAGATCTTCAGTCTAACGCTCTCCCAACTGAGCTATTTCGGCTCAAAAGAATGAAAAGTGGTGCCCGTCAGGTAGAAAAGAAAATATCTCGAAATATGACAGACGTTTGAGAAGTCAGCAACTCTCAACATACCATCAGGGCCATGTTTGCGGGAAAACACAAAACGTGACCTGTTATTGCACAGAGAGACAGAAACGGCCTAGCAGAGCTGTTCGAAGGTCCTTCCACACCGGGACGAACCACTGCCGCAAAGTTCCATCATGAACTCCCTGTGGACAGTGTCTCCGTCCAGTCATCCATTTAGTAAACAAATGGGTTCCAACGAAACTTCACAGGGAATTTGGTGACAAACCCGACCAGCATTTCTAACCATGTGTCCCCAAAACACTAGTTCAATGCTGCCAAACCCGGATCTTCATAGGGAATTTGGTGACAAACCCGCACCAGCATTTCTAACCATGTGTCCCCAAAACACTAGTTTAATGCTGCCAAACCCGGATCTTCATAGGGAATTGGTGACAAACCCGACCAGCATTTTAACCATGTGTCCCAAAACATTAGTATGTCAACGTTGAAACAGGGACCTTTAGATCTTCAGTCTAACGCTCTCCCAACTGAGCTATTTCGGCTCAAAAGAATGAAAAGTGGTGCCCGTCAGGCAGAAAAGAAAATATCTCGAAATATGACAGACTAATGCTCTCCCAACTGAGCTATTTCGGCTCAAAAGAATAAAAAGTGGTAACCATCAGGCAGAAATCAAAACGTCTTGAAAAAATGACAGACATTTCAGAAGTCAGCAACTTTCAACATAGCATTAGGGACAATGTTTGCGGGAAAAAAAAAACTTCAACTGTTGCTGCAGAGAGAGACAGAAACGGCCCAGCAGAGCTGCTCGAAGGTCCTTCCACACCGGGATGAACCACTGCCACAAAGTTCCATCAAGAACTCCCTGTGGACAGTGTCTCCGTCCAGTCATCCATTTAGAAATAATTTAAACAACTAATTCATAAAATGGTGACAATCACATTTAACCATCTGTCTTAAACTAGTTCAATGCTGCCGAAACCTGGGATCTTCATAGGGAATTTGGTAACAAACCCGACCAGCATTTCTAACCATGTGTCCCCAAAATACTAGTTCAATGCTGCCGAAACCCGGGATCGAACAAGGGACCTTCAGATCTTCAGTCTAACGCTCTCCCAACTGAGCTATTTCGCTCAAAGAATGAAAAGTGGTGCCCGCCAGGCAGAAAAGAAAATATCTCGAAATATGACAGACGTTTCAGAAGTCAGCAACTTTCAACATACCATCAGGGGCATGTTTGCGGAAAACACAAAACGTGACCTGTTATTGCACAGAGAGACAGAAACGGGTCTAGCAGAGCTGCTTCAAGGTCCTTCCACACTGGGACGAACCACTGCCGCAAAGTTCCATCTTGAACTCGCTGTGGACAGTGTCTTCGTCCAGTCATCCATTTAGTAAACAAATGGGTTCCAACGGAACTTCACAGGGAATTTGGTGACAAACCCGACCAGCATTTCTAACCATGTGTCCCCAAAACACTAGTTCAACGCTGCCGAAACCCGGGATTGAACCAGGGACCTTTAGATCTTCAGTCTAACGCTCTCCCAACTGAGCTATTTCGGCTCAAAAGAATAAAAAGTGGTGCCCGTCAGGTAGAAAAGAAAATATCTCGAAATATGACAGACGTTTGAGAAGTCAGCAACTCTCAACATACCATCAGGGCATGTTTGCGGAAAACACAAAACGTGACCTGTTATTGCACAGAGAGACAGAAACGGCCTAGCAGAGCTGTTCGGAAGGTCCTTCCACACCGGGAACGAACCACTGCCGCAAAAAGTTCCATCATGAACTCCCTGTGGACAGTGTCTCCGTCCAGTCATCCATTTAGTAAACAAATGGGTTCCAACGGAACTTCATAGGGAATTTGGTGACAAACCCGACCAGCATTTCTAACCATGTGTCCCCAAAACACTAGTTCAATGCTGCCGAAACCCGGGATCTTCATAGGGAATTTGGTGACAAACCCGAACAGCATTTCTAACCATGTGTCCCCAAAACACTAGTTCAATGCTGCCGAAACCCGTTTAAACCCGACCAGCATTTTAAATGTGTCCAAAACATAGTTCAATGCTGCCAAACCCGGATCGAACCAGGGACCTTTAGATCTTCAGTCTAACGCTCTCCCAACTGAGCTATTTCGGCTCAAAAGAATGAAAAGTGGTGCCCGCCAGGCAGAAAAGAAAATATCTCGAAATATGACAGACGTTTGAGAAGTCAGCAACTTTCAACATACCATCAGGGGCATGTTTGGGGGAAAACACAAAAACGCACCTGTTATTGCACAGAGAGACAGAAACGGCCTAGCAGAGCTGTTCGAGGTCCTTCCACACCGGACGAACCACTGCCGCCAAAGTTCCATCATGAACTCCCTGTGGACAGTGTCTCCGTCCAGTCATCCATTTAGTAAACAAATGGGTTCCAACGGAACTTCATAGGGAATATGGTGACAAACCCGACCAGCATTTCTAACCATGTGTCCCCAAAACACTAGTTCAATGCTGCCGAAACCCGGGATCTTCATAGGGAATTTGGTGACAAACCCGAACAGCATTTCTAACCATGTGTCCCCAAAACACTAGTTCAATGCTGCCGAAACCCCGGATCTTCATAGGGAATTTGGTGACAAACCCGACCAGCATTTCTAACCATGTGTCCCCAAACACAGTTCAATGCCAAACCCTGGATCGAACCAGGGACCTTTAATTTCAGCCTAACGCTCTCCCAACTGAGCTATTTCGGCTCAAAAGAATGAAAAGTGGTGCCCGCCAGGCAGAAAAGAAAATATCTCGAAATATGACAGACGTTTGAGAAGTCAGCAACTTTCAACATACCATCAGGGGCATGTTTGCGGGAAAACACAAAACGTGACCTGTTATTGCACAGAGAGACAGAAACGGCCTAGCAGAGCTGTTCGAAGGTCCTTCCACACCGGGACGAACCACTGCCGCAAAGTTCCATCATGAACTCCCTGTGGACAGTGTCTCCGTCCAGTCATCCATTTAGTAAACAAATGGGTTCCAACGGAACTTCATAGGGAATTTGGTGACAAACCCGACCAGCATTTCTAACCATGTGTCCCCAAAACACTAGTTCAATGCTGCCGAAACCCGGGATCTTCATAGGGAATTTGGTGACAAACCCGAACAGCATTTCTAACCATGTGTCCCCAAAACACTAGTTCAATGCTGCCGAAACCCGGGATCGAACCAGGGACCTTTAGATCTTCAGTCTAACGGTCTCCCAACTGAGCTATTTCAGCTCAAAAGAGTGAAAAGTGGTGCCCGTCAGGCAGAAAAGAAAATATCTCGAAATATGACAGACTAATGCTCTCCCAACTGAGCTATTTCGGCTCAAAAGAATGAAAAGTGGTGCCCGCCAGGCAGAAAAGAAAATATCTCGAAATATGACAGACGTTTGAGAAGTCAGCAACTTTCAACATACCATCAGGGGCATGTTTGCGGGAAAACACAAAACGTGACCTGTTATTGCACAGAGAGACAGAAACGGCCTAGCAGAGCTGCTTCGAAGTCCTTCCACACCGGGACGAACCACTGCCCCCAAAGTTCCATCATGAACTCCCTGTGGACAGTGTCTCCGTCCAGTCATCCATTTAGTAAACAAATGGGTTCCAACGGAACTTCACAGGGAATTTGGTGACAAACCCGACCAGCATTTCTAACCATGTGTCCCCAAAACACTAGTTCAATGCTGCCGAAACCTGGGATCTTCATAGGGAATTTGGTGACAAACCCGACCAGCATTTCTAACCATGTGTCCCCAAAACACTAGTTCAATGCTGCCGAAACCCGGGATCGAACCAGGGACCTTTAGATCTTCAGTCTAACGGTCTCCCAACTGAGCTATTTCGCTCAAAAGAGTGAAAAGTGGTGCCCGCCAGTAGAAAAAAAATATCTCAAATATGACAGACTAATGCTCTCCCAACTGAGCTATTTCGCTCAAAAGAATGAAAAGTGGTGCCCGCCAGGCAGAAAAGAAAATATCTCGAAATATGACAGACGTTTGAGAAGTCAGCAACTTTCAACATACCATCAGGGGCATGTTTGCGGGAAAACACAAAACGTGACCTGTTATTGCACAGAGAGACAGAAACGGCCTAGCAGAGCGCTTCGAAGGTCCTTCCACACTGGGACGAACCACTGCCGCAAAGTTCCATCTTGAACTCGCTGTGGACAGTGTCTTCGTCCAGTCATCCATTTAGTAAACAAATGGGTTCCAACGGAACTTCACAGGGAATTTGGTGACAAACCCGACCAGCATTTCTAACCATGTGTCCCCAAAACACTAGTTCAACGCTGCCAAAACCCGGATTGAACCAGGGACCTTTAGATCTTCAGTCTAACGCCCCCAACTGAGCTATTTCGCGCACCAAAAGAATGAAAAGTGGTGGCCGTCTAGGTAGAAAAGAAAATATCTCGAAATATGACAGACGTTTGAGAAGTCAGCAACTCTCAACATACCATCAGGGGCATGTTTGCGGGAAAACACAAAACGTGACCTGTTATTGCACAGAGAGACAGAAACGGCCTAGCAGAGCTGTTCGAAGGTCCTTCCACACCGGGACGAACCACTGCCGCAAAGTTCCATCATGAACTCCCTGTGGACAGTGTCTCCGTCCAGTCATCCATTTAGTAAACAAATGGGTTCCAACGAAACTTCACAGGGAATTTGGTGACAAACCCGACCAGCATTTCTAACCATGTGTCCGCAAAACACTAGTTCAATGCTGCCGAAACCCGGGATCTTCATAGGGAATTTGGTGACAAACCCGACCAGCATTTCTAACCATGTGTCCCCAAAACACTAGTTCAATGCTGCCGAAACCCTGGATCGAACCAGGGACCTTCAGATCTTCAGTCTAACGCTCTCCCAACTGAGCTATTTCGGCTCAAAAGAATGAAAAGTGGTGCCCGCCAGGCAGAAAAGAAAATATCTCGAAATATGACAGACGTTTGAGAAGTCAGCAACTCTCAACATACCATCAGGGCCATGTTTGCGGAAAACACAAAACGTGACCTGTTATTGCACAGAGAGACAGAAACGGCCTAGCAGAGCTGCTTCGAGGTCCTTCCACACCGGGACGAACCACTGCCGCAAAGTTCCATCTTGAACTCTCGCTGTGGACAGTGTCTCCGTCCAGTCATCCATTTAGTAAACAAATTGGTTCCAAACGGAACTTCACAGGAATTTGGTGACAAACCCGACCAGCATTTCTAACCATGTGTCCCCAAAACACTAGTTCAACGCTGCCGAAACCCGGATTGAACCAGGGACCTTTAGATCTTCAGTCTAACGCTTCCCAACTGAGCTATTTCGGCTCAAAAGAATGAAAAGTGGTGCCCGCCAGGTAGAAAAGAAAATATCTCGAAAATATGACAGACGTTTGAGAAGTCAGCAACTCTCAACATACCATCAGGGCATGTTTGCGGAAAACACAAAACGCGACCTGTTATTGCACAGAGAGACAGAAACGGCTAGCAGAGCTGTTCTGAAGGTCCTTCCACACCGGGAGGAACCACTGCCGCAAAAAGTTCCATCATGAACTCCCTGTGGACAGTGTCTCCGTCCAGTCATCCATTTAGTAAACAAATGGGTTCCAACGGAACTTCATAGGAATTTGGTGACAAACCCGACCAGCATTTCTAACCATGTGTCCCCAAAACACTAGTTCAATGCTGCCGAAACCCGGGATCTTCATAGGGAATTTGGTGACAAACCCGAACAGCATTTCTAACCATGTGTCCCCAAAAAACTAGTTCAATGCTGCCGAAACCCGGGATCGAACCAGGGACCTTTAGATCTTCAGTCTAACGGTCTCCCAACTGAGCTATTTCAGCTCAAAAGAGTGAAAAGTGGTGCCCGTCAGGCAGAAAAGAAAATATCTCGAAATATGACAGACTAATGCTCTCCCAACTGAGCTATTTCGGCTCAAAAGAATGAAAAGTGGTGCCCGCCAGGCAGAAAAGAAAATATCTCGAAATATGACAGACGTTTGAGAAGTCAGCAACTTTCAACATACCATCAGGGGCATGTTTGCGGGAAAACACAAAACGTGACCTGTTATTGCACAGAGAGACAGAAACGGCCTAGCAGAGCTGCTTCAAGGTCCTTCCACACTGGGACGAACCACTGCCGCAAAGTTCCATCTTGAACTCGCTGTGGACAGTGTCTTCGTCCAGTCATCCATTTAGTAAACAAATGGGTTCCAACGGAACTTCACAGGGAATTGGTGACAAACCCGACCAGCATTTCTAACCATGTGTCCCCAAAACACTAGTTCAACGCTGCCGAAACCCGGGATCTTCATAGGGAATTTGGTGACAAACCCGAACAGCATTTCTAACCATGTGTCCCCAAAACACTAGTTCAAAGCTGCCGAAACCCGGGATTGAACCAGGGACCTTTAGAACTTCAGTCTAACGCTCTCCCAACTGAGCTATTTCGGCTCAAAAGAATGAAAAGTGGTGCCCGTCAGGTAGAAAAGAAAATATCTCGAAATATGACAGACGTTTGAGAAGTCAGCAACTCTCAACATACCATCAGGGGCATGTTTGCGGGAAAACACAAAACGTGACCTGTTATTGCACAGAGAGACAGAAACGGCCTAGCAGAGCTGTTCGAAGGTCCTTCCACACCGGGACGAACCACTGCCGCAAAGTTCCATCATGAACTCCCTGTGGACAGTGTCTCCGTCCAGTCATCCATTTAGTAAACAAATGGGTTCCAACGGAACTTCATAAGGAATTTGGTGACAAACCCGACCAGCATTTCTAACCATGTGTCCCCAAAACACTAGTTCAATGCTGCCGAAACCCGGGATCTTCATAGGGAATTTGGTGACAAACCCGAACAGCATTTCTAACCATGTGTCCCCAAAACACTAGTTCAATGCTGCCAAAACCCGGGATCGAACCAGGGACCTTTAGATCTTCAGTCTAACGCTCTCCCAACTGAGCTATTTCGGCTCAAAACAATGAAAAGTGGTGCCCGACAGGCAGAAAAGAAAATATCTCGAAATATGACAGACTAATGCTCTCCCAACTGAGCTATTTCGGCTCAAAAGAATAAAAAGTGGTACCCGTCAGGCAGAAATCAAAACGTCTTTAAAAAATGACAGACATTTCAGAAGTCAGCAACTTTCAACATAGCATTAGGGACATGTTTGCGGGAAAAGAAAAAACTTCAACTGTTGCTGCAGAGAGAGACAGAAACGGCCCAGCAGAGCTACTCGAAGGTCCTTCCACACCGGGATGAACCACTGCCACAAAGTTCCATCAAGAAGTCCCTGTGGACAGTGTCTCCGTTCAGTCATCCATTTAGTAAACAAATGGGTTCCAACGGAACTTCATAGGGAATTTGGTGACAAACCCGACCAGCATTTCTAACCATGTGTCCCCAAAACACTAGTTCAATGCTGCCAAAACCCGGGATCTTCATGGGGAATTTGGTGACAAACCCGACCAGCATTTCTAACCATGTGTCCCCAAAACACTAGTTCAATGCTGCCGAAACCCTGGATCGAACCAGGGACCTTCAGATCTTCAGTCCAACGCTCTCCCAACTGAGCTATTTCGGCTCAAAAGAATGAAAAGTGGTGCCCGCCAGGCAGAAAAGAAAATATCTCGAAATATGACAGACGTTTGAGAAGTCAGCAACTTTCAACATACCATTAGGGGCATGTTTGCGGGAAAACACAAAACGTGACCTGTTATTGCAAAGAGAGACAGAAACGGCCTAGCAGAGCTGTTCGAAGGTCCTTCCACACCGGGACGAACCACTGCCGCAAAAGTTCCATCATGAACTCCCTGTGGACAGTGTCTCCATCCAGTCATCCATTTAGTAAACAAATGGGTTCCAACGGAACTTCATAGGGAATTTGGTGACAAACCCGACCAGCATTTCTAACCATGTGTCCCCAAAACACTAGTTCAATGCTGCCGAAACCCGGGATCTTCATAGGGAATTTGGTGACAAACCCGAACAGCATTTCTAACCATGTGTCCCCAAAACACTAGTTCAATGCTGCCGAAACCCGGGATCTTCATAGGGAATTTGGTGACAAACCCGAACAGCATTTCTAACCATGTGTCCCCAAAACACTAGTTCAATGCTGCGCGAAACCCGGGATCGAACCAGGGACGCTTTAGATCTTTAGTTTAACGCTCTCTCCCAACTGAGCTATTTCGCCTCAAAAGAGTGAAAAGTGCGGCGCCCGTCAGGCAGAAAAGAAAATATCTCGAAATATGACAGACTAATGCTCTCCCAACTGAGCTATTTCGGCTCAAAAGAATAAAAAGTGGTACCCGTCAGGCAGAAATCAAAACGTCTTGAAAAAATGACAGACATTTCAGAAGTCAGCAACTTTCAACATAGCATTAGGGACATGTTTGCGGGAAAAGAAAAAACTTCAACTGTTGCTGCAGAGAGAGACAGAAACGGCCCAGCAGAGCTACTCGAAGGTCCTTCCACACCGGGATGAACCACTGCCACAAATTTCCATCAAGAACTCCCTGTGGACAGTGTCTCCGTCCAGTCATCCATTTAGTAAACAAATGGGTTCCAACGAAACTTCACAGGGAATTTGGTGACAAACCCGACCAGCATTTCTAACCATGTGTCCCCAAAACACTAGTTCAATGCTGCCGAAACCCGGGATCTTCATAGGGAATTTGGTGACAAACCCGACCAGCATTTCTAACCATGTGTCCCCAAAACACTAGTTCAATGCTGCCGAAACCCGGGATCTTCATAGGGAATTTGGTGACAAACCCGAACAGCATTTCTAACCATGTGTCCCCAAAACACTAGTTCAATGCTGCCGAAACCCGGGATCGAACCAGGGACCTTTAGATCTTCAGTCTAACGCTCTCCCAACTGAGCTATTTCGGCTCAAAAGAGTGAAAAGTGGTGCCCGTCAGGCAGAAATGAAAATATCTCGAAATATGACAGACTAATGCTCTCCCAACTGAGCTATTTCGGCTCAAAAGAATAAAAAGTGGTACCCGGCCAGGCAGAAATCAAAACGTCTTGAAAAAATGACAGACATTTCAGAAGTCAGCAACTTTCAACATAGCATTAGGGACATGTTTGCGGGAAAAGAAAAACGTCAACTGTTGCTGCAGAGAGAACAGAAACGGCTAACAGAGCTGCAAGTCCTTCCACACCGGATGAACCACTGCCCACAATTTCCATCAAGAACTCCCTGTGGACAGTGTCTCCGTCCAGTCATCCATTTAGTAAACAAATGGGTTCCAAACGAAACTTCACAGGGAATTTGGTGACAAACCCGACCAGCATTTCTAACCATGTGTCCCCAAAACACTAGTTCAATGCTGCCGAAACCCGGGATCTTCATAGGGAATTTGGTGACAAACCCGACCAGCATTTCTAACCATGTGTCCCCAAAACACTAGTTCAATGCTGCGAAACCCGGATCTTCATAGGGAATTTGGTGACAAACCCGAACAGCATTTCTAACCATGTGTCCCCAAAACACTAGTTCAATGCTACCGAAACCCGGATCGACCAGGCCTTTAATTTACACTTAAAGACTCTCCCAACTGAGCTATTTCGGCTCAAAAGAATGAAATAAGTGCCCGTCAGGCAGAAATAAAAATACTCTTGAAATATGACAGACATTTGAGAAGTCAGCAACTTTCAACATACCATTAGGGGCATGTTTTGAAAGGAAAAAAACACAACTGTTGTTGCACAGAGAGAGACAGAAACGGCCCAGCAGAGCTACTCGAAGGTCCTTCCACACCGGGATGAAACACTGCCGCAAATTTCCATCAAGAACTCCCTGTGGACAGTGTCTCCGTCCAGTCATCCATTTAGTAAACAAATGGGTTCCAACGAAACTTCACAGGGAATTTGGTGACAAACCCGACCAGCATTTCTAACCATGTGTCCCCAAAACACTAGTTCAATGCTGCGAAACCTGGATCTTCATAGGGAATTTGGTGACAAACCCGAACAGCATTTCTAACCATGTGTCCCCAAAATACTAGTTCAATGCTGCCAAAACCCGGGATTGAACCAGGGACCTTTAGATCTTCAGTCTAACGCTCTCCCAACTGAGCTATTTCAGCTCAAAAGAATGAAAAGTGGTGCCCGTCAAGAAAGAAAATATTAGACTTTGAGAGTCAGCACTTTCAACATACCATCAGGCATGTTTGGGAAACAACGGACCTGTTATTGCACAGAGAACAGAACGGCCTAGCAGAGCTGTTCAAGGTCCTTCCACACGGGCGAACCACTGCCAAAGTTCCATCATGAACTCCCTGTGGACAGTGTCTCCTCAGTCATCCATTTAGTAAACAAATGGTTAACGAACTTCATAGGAATTTGGTGACAAACCCGACCACATTTCTCCATGTGCCCAAAACACTAGTTCAAGCTGCGAAACAGGATTGAACCAGGGACCTTTAGATCTTCAGTCTAACGCTCTCCCAACTGAGCTATTTCAGCTCAAAAGAATGAAAAGTGGTACCCATCAGGTAGAAAAGAAAATATCTCGAAATATGACAGACGTTTGAGAAGTCAGCAACTCTCAACATACCATCAGGGGCATGTTTGCGGGAAAACACAAAACGTGACCTGTTATTGCACAGAGAGACAGAAACGGCCTAGCAGAGCTGCTTGAAGGTCCTTCCACACCGGACACGACCACTGCCGCAAAGTTCCATCATGAACTCCCTGTGGACAGTGTCTCCGTCCAGTCATCCATTTAGTAAACAAATGGGTTCCAACGGAACTTCATAGGGAATTTGGTGACAAACCCGACCAGCATTTCTAACCATGTGTCCCCAAAACACTAGTTCAATGCTGCCGAAACCCGGGATCTTCATAGGGAATTTGGTGACAAACCCGAACAGCATTTCTAACCATGTGTCCCCAAAACACTAGTTCAATGCTGCCGAAACCCGGGATCGAACCAGGGACCTTTAGATCTTCAGTCTAACGCTCTCCCAACTGAGCTATTTCGGCTCAAAACAATGAAAAGTGGTGCCCGAAAGGCAGAAAAGAAAATATCTCGAAATATGACAGACTAATGCTCTCCCAACTGAGCTATTTCGGCTCAAAAGAATAAAAAGTGGTACCCGTCAGGCAGAAATCAAAACGTCTTTAAAAAATGACAGACATTTCAGAAGTCAGCAACTTTCAACATAGCATTAGGGACATGTTTGCGGGAAAAGAAAAAACTTCAACTGTTGCTGCAGAGAGAGACAGAAACGGCCCAGCAGAGCTACTCGAAGGTCCTTCCACACCGGGATGAACCACTGCCACAAAGTTCCATCAAGAAGTCCCTGTGGACAGTGTCTCCGTTCAGTCATCCATTTAGTAAACAAATGGGTTCCAACGGAACTTCATAGGGAATTTGGTGACAAACCCGACCAGCATTTCTAACCATGTGTCCCCAAAACACTAGTTCAATGCTGCCGAAACCCGGGATCTTCATGGGGAATTTGGTGACAAACCCGACCAGCATTTCTAACCATGTGTCCCCAAAACACTGGTTCAATGCTGCCGAAACCCTGGATCGAACCAGGGACCTTCAGATCTTCAGTCCAACGCTCTCCCAACTGAGCTATTTCGGCTCAAAAGAATGAAAAGTGGTGCCCGCCAGGCAGAAAAGAAAATATCTCGAAATATGACAGACGTTTGAGAAGTCAGCAACTTTCAACATACCATTAGGGGCATGTTTGCGGGAAAACACAAAACGTGACCTGTTATTGCAAAGAGAGACAGAAACGGCCTAGCAGAGCTGTTCGAAGGTCCTTCCACACCGGGACGAACCACTGCCGCAAAGTTCCATCATGAACTCCCTGTGGACAGTGTCTCCATCCAGTCATCCATTTAGTAAACAAATGGGTTCCAACGGAACTTCATAGGGAATTTGGTGACAAACCCGACCAGCATTTCTAACCATGTGTCCCCAAAACACTAGTTCAATGCTGCCGAAAAATGGGATCTTCATAGGGAATTTGGTGACAAACCCGACCAGCATTTCTAACCATGTGTCCCCAAAACACTAGTTCAATGCTGCCGAAAAATGGGATCTTCATAGGGAATTTGGTGACAAACCCGACCAGCATTTCTAACCATGTGTCCCCAAAACACTAGTTCAATGCTGCCGAAACCCGGGATCGAACCAGGGACCTTTAGATCTTCAGTCTAACGCTCTCCCAACTGAGCTATTTCGGCCCAAAAGAGTGAAAAGTGGTGCCCGTCAGGCAGAAAAGAAAATATCTCGAAATATGACAGACTAATGCTCTCCCAACTGAGCTATTTCGGCCTCAAAAGAATAAAAAGTGGTACCCGTCAGGCAGAAATCAAAACGTCTTGAAAAATGACAGACATTTCAGAAGTCAGCAACTTTCAACATAGCATTAGGGACATGTTTGCGGGAAAAAGAAAAAACTTCAACTGTTGCTGCAGAGAGAGACAGAAACGGCCCAACAGAGCTACTCGAAGGTCCTTCCACACCGGGATGAACCACTGCCACAAAGTTCCATCAAGAACTCCCTGTGGACAGTGTCTCCGTCCAGTCATCCATTTAGTAAACAAATGGGTTCCAACGAAACTTCACAGGGAATTTGGTGGCAAACCCGACCAGCATTTCTAACCATGTGTCCCCAAAACACTAGTTCAATGCTGCCGAAACCTGGGATCTTCATAGGGAATTTGGTGACAAACCCGACCAGCATTTCTAACCATGTGTCCCCAAAACACTAGTTCAATGCTGCCGAAACCCGGGATCTTCATAGGGAATTTGGTGACAAACCCGAACAGCATTTCTAACCATGTGTCCCCAAAACACTAGTTCAATGCTGCCGAAACCCGGGATCGAACCAGGGACCTTTAGATCTTCAGTCTAACGCTCTCCCAACTGAGCTATTTCGGCTCAAAAGAATGAAAAGTGGTGCCCGTCAGGTAGAAAAGAAAATATCTCGAAATATGACAGACTAATGCTCTCCCAACTGAGCTATTTCGGCTCAAAAGAATAAAAAGTGGTACCCGTCAGGCAGAAATCAAAACGTCTTGAAAAAATGACAGACATTTCAGAAGTCAGCAACTTTCAACATAGCATTAGGGACATGTTTGCGGGAAAAGAAAAAACGTGACCTGTTATTGCACAGAGAGACAGAAACGGCCTAACAGAGCTGCTTCAAGGTCCTTCCACACTGGGACGAACCACTGCCGCAAAGTTCCATCATGAACTCCCTGTGGACAGTGTCTCCGTCCAGTCATCCATTTAGTAAACAAATGGGTTCCAACGGAACTTCATAGGGAATTTGGTGACAAACCCGACCAGCATTTCTAACCATGTGTCCCCAAAACACTAGTTCAATGCTGCCGAAACCCGGGATCTTCATAGGGAATTTGGTGACAAACCCGACCAGCATTTCTAACCATGTGTCCCCAAAACACTAGTTCAATGCTGCGGAAACCCGGGATCTTCATAAGGAATTTGGTGACAAACCCGAACAGCATTTCTAACCATGCGTCCCCAAAACACTAGTTCAATGCTACCGAAAGCCGGGATCGGACCAGGAACCTTTAGATCTTCACTAGTTCAATGCTGCCGAAACCCGGGATCTTCATAGGGAATTTGGTGAAAAAACCGACCAGCATTTCTAACCATGTGTCCCCAAAACACTAGTTCAATGCTGCCGAAACCCGGGATCAAACCAGGGACCTTTAGATCTTCAGTCTAACACTCTCCCAACTGAGCTATTTCGGCTCAAAAGAATGCAAAGTCGTGCCCGTCAGGCAGAAAAGAAAATATCTCGAAATATGACAGACGTTTGAGAAGTCAGCAATTTTCAACATAGCATTAGGGACATGTTTGCGGGAAAAGAAAAAACTTCAACTGTTGCTGCAGAGAGAGACAGAAACGGCCCAGCAGAGCTACTCAAAGGTCCTTCCACACCGGGATGAAACACTGCCACAAATTTCCATCAAGAACTCCCTGTGGACAGTGTCTCCGTCCAGTCATCCATTTAGTAAACAAATGGGTTCCAACGAAACTTCACAGGGAATTTGGTGACAAACTCGACCAGCATTTCTAACCATGTGTCCCCAAAACACTAGTTCAATGCTGCCGAAACCTGGGATCTTCATAGGGAATTTGGTGACAAACCCGAACAGCATTTCTAACCATGTGTCCCCAAAATAATAGTTCAACGCTGCCGAAACCCGGGATTGAACCAGAGACCTTTAGATCTTCAGTCTAATGCTCTCCCAACTGAGCTATTTCAGCTCAAAAGAATGAAAAGTGGTGCCCGTCAGGCAGAAAAGAAAATATCTCGAAATATGACAGACGTTTGAGAAGTCAGCAACTTTCAACATACCATCAGGGGCATGTTTGCGGGAAAACACAAAACGTGACCTGTTATTGCACAGAGAGACAGAAACGGCCTAGCAGAGCTGCTTCAAGGTCCTTCCACACTGGGACGAACCACTGCCGCAAAGTTCCATCATGAACTCCCTGTGGACAGTGTCTCCGTCCAGTCATCCATTTAGTAAACAAATGGGTTCCAACGGAACTTCATAGGGAATTTGGTGACAAACCCGACCAGCATTTCTAACCATGTGTCCCCAAAACACTAGTTCAATGCTGCCGAAACCCGGGATTGAACCAGGGACCTTTAGATCTTCAGTCTAACGCTCTCCCAACTGAGCTATTTCAGCTCAAAAGAATGAAAAGTGGTACCCGTCAGGTAGAAAAGAAAATATCTCGAAATATGACAGACGTTTGAGAAGTCAGCAACTCTCAACATACCATCAGGGGCATGTTTGCGGGAAAACACAAAACGTGACCTGTTATTGCACAGAGAGACAGAAACGGCCTAGCAGAGCTGCTTGAAGGTCCTTCCACACCGGGACGAACCACTGCCGCAAAGTTCCATCTTGAACTCCCTGTGGACAGTGTCTCCGTCCAGTCATCCATTTAGTAAACAAATGGGTTCCAAAGGAACTTCATAGGGAATTTGGTGACAAACCCGACCAGCATTTCTAACCATGTGTCCCCAAAACACTAGTTCAATGCTGCCGAAACCCGGGATCTTCATAGGGAATTTGGTGACAAACCCGAACAGCATTTCTAACCATGTGTCCCCAAAACACTAGTTCAACGCTGCCGAAACACGGGATTGAACCAGGGACCTTTAGATCTTCAGTCTAACGCTCTCCCAACTGAGCTATTTCAGCTCAAAAGAATGACAAGTGGTACCCGTCAGGTAGAAAAGAAAATATCTCGAAATATGACAGACGTTTGAGAAGTCAGCAACTCTCAACATACCATCAGGGGCATGTTTGCGGGAAAACACAAAACGTGACCTGTTATTGCACAGAGAGACAGAAACGGCCTAGCAGAGCTGCTTGAAGGTCCTTCCACACCGGGACGAACCACTGCCGCAAAGTTCCATCTTGAACTCCCTGTGGACAGTGTCTCCGTCCAGTCATCCATTTAGTAAACAAATGGGTTCCAAAGGAACTTCATAGGGAATTTGGTGACAAACCCGACCAGCATTTCTAACCATGTGTCCCCAAAACACTAGTTCAATGCTGCCGAAACCCGGGATCTTCATAGGGAATTTGGTGACAAACCCGACCAGTATTTCTAACCATGTGTCCCCAAAACACTAGTTCAATGCTGCGGAAACCCGGGATCTTCATAAGGAATTTGGTGACAAACCCGAACAGCATTTCTAACCATGCGTCCCCAAAACACTAGTTCAATGCTACCGAAAGCCGGGATCGGACCAGGAACCTTTAGATCTTCACTAGTTCAATGCTGCCGAAACCCGGGATCTTCATAGGGAATTTGGTGAAAAACCCGACCAGCATTTCTAACCATGTGTCCCCAAAACACTAGTTCAATACTGCCGAAACCCGGGATCAAACCAGGGACCTTTAGATCTTCAGTCTAACACTCTCCCAACTGAGCTATTTCGGCTCAAAAGAATGCAAAGTCGTGCCCGTCAGGCAGAAAAGAAAATATCTCGAAATATGACAGACGTTTGAGAAGTCAGCAATTTTCAACATACCATCAGTGGCATGTTTGCGGGAAAACACAAAACGTGACCTGTTATTGCACAGAGAGACAGAAACGGCCTAGCAGAGCTGCTTGAAGGTCCTTCCACACCGGGACGAACCACTGCCGCAAAGTTCCATCTTGAACTCCCTGTGGACAGTGTCTCCGTCCAGTCATCCATTTAGTAAACAAATGGGTTCCAAAGGAACTTCATAGGGAATTTGGTGACAAACCCGACCAGCATTTCTAACCATGTGTCCCCAAAACACTAGTTCAATGCTGCCGAAACCCGGGATCTTCATAGGGAATTTGGTGACAAACCCGACCAGCATTTCTAACCATGTGTCCCCAAAACACTAGTTCAATGCTGCCGAAACCCGGGATCTTCATAGGGAATTTGGTGACAAACCCGAACAGCATTTCTAACCATGTGTCCCCAAAACACTAGTTCAACGCTGCCGAAACCCGGGATTGAACCAGGGACCTTTAGATCTTCAGTCTAACGCTCTCCCAACTGAGCTATTTCGGCTCAAAAGAATGAAAAGTGGTGCCCGTCAGGTAGAAAAGAAAATATCTCGAAATATGACAGACGTTTGAGAAGTCAGCAACTCTCAACATACCATCAGGGGCATGTTTGCGGGAAAACACAAAACGTGACCTGTTATTGCACAGAGAGACAGAAACGGCCTAGCAGAGCTGTTCGAAGGTCCTTCCACACCGGGACGAACCACTGCCGCAAAGTTCCATCATGAACTCCCTGTGGACAGTGTCTCCGTCCAGTCATCCATTTAGTAAACAAATGGGTTCCAACGGAACTTCATAGGGAATTTGGTGACAAACCCGACCAGCATTTCTAACCATGTGTCCCCAAAACACTAGTTCAATGCTGCCGAAACCCGGGATCTTCATAGGGAATTTGGTGACAAACCCGACCAGCATTTCTAACCATGTGTCCCCAAAACACTAGTTCAATGCTGCCGAAACCCGGGATTGAACCAGGGACCTTTAGATCTTCAGTCTAACGGTCTCCCCAACTGAGCAATTTCAGCTCAAAAGAGTGAAAAGTGGTGCCCGTCAGGCAGAAAAAAAGAAAATATCTCGAAATATGACAGACTAATGCTCTCCCAACTGAGCTATTTCGGCCAAAAGAATAAAAAGTGGTACCGTCCAGGCAGAAATCAAAACGTCTTGAAAAATGACAGACATTTCAGAAGTCAGCAACTTTCAACATAGCATTAGGGACATGTTTGCGGGAAAAGAAAAAACTTCAACTGTTGCTGCAGAGAGAGACAGAAACGGCCCAGCAGAGCTACTCGAAGGTCCTTCCACACCGGGATGAACCACTGCCACAAATTTCCATCAAGAACTCCCTGTGGACAGTGTCTCCGTCCAGTCATCCATTTAGTAAACAAATGGGTTCCAACGAAACTTCACAGGGAATTTGGTGACAAACCCGACCAGCATTTCTAACCATGTGTCCCCAAAACACTAGTTCAATGCTGCCGAAACCCGGGATCTTCATAGGGAATTTGGTGACAAACCCGAACAGCATTTCTAACCATGTGTCCCCAAAACACTAGTTCAATGCTGCGAAACCGGGATCTTCATGGGGATTTTTTGATTTTGTGACAAACCCGACCAGCATTTCTAACCATGTGCCCCAAAACACTAGTTCAATGCTGCGAAACCTGGGATCTTCATAGGGAATTTGGTGACAAACCCGACCAGCATTTCTAACCATGTGTCCCCAAAACACTAGTTCAATGCTGCCGAAACCCGGGATCTTCATAGGGAATTTGGTGACAAACCCGACCAGCATTTCTAACCATGTGTCCCCAAAACACTAGTTCAACGCTGCCGAAACCGGGATCTTCATAAGGAATTTGGTGACAAACCCGAACAGCATTTCTAACCATGCGTCCCCAAAACACTAGTTCAATGCTACCGAAAGCCGGGATCGGACCAGGAACCTTTAGATCTTCACTAGTTCAATGCTGCCGAAACCCGGGATCTTCATAGGGAATTTGGTGAAAAACCCGACCAGCATTTCTAACCATGTGTCCCCAAAACACTAGTTCAATACTGCCGAAACCCGGGATCAAACCAGGGACCTTTAGATCTTCAGTCTAACACTCTCCCAACTGAGCTATTTCGGCTCAAAAGAATGCAAAGTCGTGCCCGTCAGGCAGAAAAGAAAATATCTCGAAATATGACAGACGTTTGAGAAGTCAGCAATTTTCAACATACCATCAGGGGCATGTTTGCGGGAAAACACAAAACGTGACCTGTTATTGCACAGAGAGACAGAAACGGCCTAGCAGAGCAGCTGGAAGGTCCTTCCACACCGGGACGAACCACTGCCGCAAAGTTCCATCTTGAACTCGCTGTGGACAGTGTCTCCGTCCAGTCATCCATTTAGTAAACAAATGGGTTCCAACGGAACTTCACTAGGAATTTGGTGACAAACCCGACCAGTATTTCTAACCATGTGTCCCCAAAACACTAGTTCAATGCTGCCGAAACCTGGGATCTTCATAGGGAGTTTGGTGACAAACCCGACCAGCATTTCTAACCATGTGTCCCCAAAATTCTAGTTCAATGCTGCCGAAACCCGGGATCGAACCAGGGACCTTTAGATCTTCAGTCTAACGCTCTCCTAACTGAGCTATTTCGGCTCAAGAGAAGGAAAAGTGGTGCCCGTCAGGTAGAAAAGAAAATATCTCGAAATATGACAGACGTTTGAGAAGTCAGCAACTTTCAACATACCATCAGGGGCATGTTTGCGGGAAAACACAAAACGTGACCTGTTATTGCACAGAGAGACTGAAACGGCCTAGCAGAGCTGTTCGAAGGTCCTTCCACACCGGGACGAACCACTGCCGCAAAGTTCCATCATGAACTCCCTGTGGACAGTGTCTCCGTCCAGTCATCCATTTAGTAAACAAATGGGTTCCAACGGAACTTCATAGGGAATTTGGTGACATACCCGACCAGCATTTCTAACCATGTGTCCCCAAAACACTAGTTTATTGCTGCCGAAACCCGGGATCTTCATAGGGAATTTGGTGACAAACCCGAACAGCATTTCTAACCATGTGTCCCCAAAACACTAGTTCAACGCTGCCGAAACCCGGGATTGAACCAGGGACCTTTAGATCTTCAGTCTAACGCTCTCCCAACTGAGCTATTTCGGCTCAAAAGAATGAAAAGTGGTGCCCGTCAGGTAGAAAAGAAAATATCTCGAAATATGACAGACGTTTGAGAAGTCAGCAACTCTCAACATACCATCAGGGGCATGTTTGCGGGAAAACACAAAACGTGACCTGTTATTGCACAGAGAGACAGAAACGGCCTAGCAGAGCTGTTCGAAGGTCCTTCCACACCGGGACGAACCACTGCCGCAAAGTTCCATCATGAACTCCCTGTGGACAGTGTCTCCGTCCAGTCATCCATTTAGTAAACAAATGGGTTCCAACGGAACTTCATAGGGAATTTGGTGACAAACCCGACCAGCATTTCTAACCATGTGTCCCCAAAACACTAGTTCAATGCTGCCGAAACCCGGGATCTTCATAGGGAATTTGGTGACAAACCCGAACAGCATTTCTAACCATGTGTCCCCAAAACACTAGTTCAATGCTGCCGAAACCCGGGATCGAACCAGGGACCTTTAGATCTTCAGTCTAACGGTCTCCCAACTGAGCAATTTCAGCTCAAAAGAGTGAAAAGTGGTGCCCGTCAGGCAGAAAAGAAAATATCTCGAAATATGACAGACTAATGCTCTCCCAACTGAGCTATTTCGGCTCAAAAGAATAAAAAGTGGTACCCGTCAGGCAGAAATCAAAACGTCTTGAAAAAATGACAGACATTTCAGAAGTCAGCAACTTTCAACATAGCATTAGGGACATGTTTGCGGGAAAAGAAAAAACTTCAACTGTTGCTGCAGAGAGAGACAGAAACGGCCCAGCAGAGCTACTCGAAGGTCCTTCCACACCGGGATGAACCACTGCCACAAATTTCCATCAAGAACTCCCTGTGGACAGTGTCTCCGTCCAGTCATCCATTTAGTAAACAAATGGGTTCCAACGAAACTTCACAGGGAATTTGGTGACAAACCCGACCAGCATTTCTAACCATGTGTCCCCAAAACACTAGTTCAATGCTGCCGAAACCCGGGATCTTCATAGGGAATTTGGTGACAAACCCGACCAGCATTTCTAACCATGTGTCCCCAAAACACTAGTTCAATGCTGCCGAAACCCGGGATCTTCATGGGAATTTGGTGACAAACCCGACCAGCATTTCTAACCATGTGTCCCCAAAACACTAGTTCAATGCTGCCGAAACCTGGGATCTTCATAGGGAATTTGGTGACAAACCCGACCAGCATTTCTAACCATGTGTCCCCAAAACACTAGTTCAATGCTGCCGAAACCCGGATCTTCATAGGGAATTTGGTGACAAACCCGACCAGCATTTCTAACCATGTGTCCCCAAAACACTAGTTCAACGCTGCCGAAACCCGGGATTGAACCAGGGACCTTTAGATCTTCAGTCTAACGCTCTCCCAACTGAGCTATTTCGGCTCAAAAGAGTGAAAAGTGGTGCCCGTCAGGCAGAAAAGAAAATATCTCGAAATATGACAGACTAATGCTCTCCCAACTGAGCTATTTCGGCTCAAAAGAATAAAAAGTGGTACCCGTCAGGCAGAAATCAAAACGTCTTGAAAAAATGACAGACATTTCAGAAGTCAGCAACTTTCAACATAGCATTAGGGACATGTTTGCGGGAAAAGAAAAAACTTCAACTGTTGCTGCAGAGAGAGACAGAAACGGCCCGCAAGAGCTACTCGAAGGTCCTTCCAACCGGGATGAACCACTGCCACAAATTTCCATCAAGAACTCCCTGTGGACAGTGTCTCCGTCCAGTCATCCATTTAGTAAACAAATGGGTTCCAACGAAACTTCACAGGGAATTTGGTGACAAACCCGACCAGCATTTCTAACCATGTGTCCCCAAAACACTAGTTCAATGCTGCCGAAACCCGGGATCTTCATAGGGAATTTGGTGACAAACCCGAACAGCATTTCTAACCATGTGTCCCCAAAACACTAGTTCAATGCTGCCGAAACCCGGGATCTTCATGGGGAATTTGGTGACAAACCCGACCAGCATTTCTAACCATGTGTCCCCAAAACACTAGTTCAATGCTGCCGAAACCCGGGATCTTCATAGGGAATTTGGTGACAAACCCGACCAGCATTTCTAACCATGTGTCCCCAAAACACTAGTTCAATGCTGCGAAAACCCGGGATCTTCATAGGGAATTTGGTGACAAACCCACCAGCATTTCTAACCATGTGTCCCCAAAACACTAGTTCAACGCTGCCGAAACCCGGATTGAACCAGGGACCTTTAGATCTTCAGTCTAACGCTCTCCCAACTGAGCTATTTCGGCTCAAAAGAACGAAAAGTGGTGCCCGTCAGGTAGAAAAGAAAATATCTCGAAATATGACAGACGTTTGAGAAGTCAGCAACTCTCAACATACCATCAGGGGCATGTTTGCGGGAAAACACAAAACGTGACCTGTTATTGCACAGAGAGACAGAAACGGCCTAGCAGAGCTGTTCGAAGGTCCTTCCACACCGGGACGAACCACTGCCGCAAAGTTCCATCATGAACTCCCTGTGGACAGTGTCTCCGTCCAGTCATCCATTTAGTAAACAAATGGGTTCCAACGGAACTTCATAGGGAATTTGGTGACAAACCCGACCAGCATTTCTAACCATGTGTCCCCAAAACACTAGTTCAATGCTGCCGAAACCCGGGATCTTCATAGGGAATTTGGTGACAAACCCGAACAGCATTTCTAACCATGTGTCCCCAAAACACTAGTTCAATGCTGCCGAAACCCGGGATCGAACCAGGGACCTTTAGATCTTCAGTCTAACGCTCTCCCAACTGAGCTATTTCGGCTCAAAAGAGTGAAAAGTGGTGCCCGTCAGGCAGAAAAGAAAATATCTCGAAATATGACAGACTAATGCTCTCCCAACTGCGCCAAAGCTGGGGAACAATAGTCTGTCAGAGGGGGGGAAGAAAGGAAAAGGAGGGGGGAAAAAGGGGGAAGAAAAAAGGAAAGAAGAAAAGAGGGAAAAAGAGAAGAAAAGAAGAAAAAAGGAAAGAATTGAAGGCATGAAGGTATTTCAGCCCCCCATGAACACTTAAAGAATTTTTTTGATGTTTTTAAATTGTTTGGGCAAGCCGCGGGTGGGATTCGAACCGTCAAACTGTGGAACTTTAAGTCTACCACCAGTCTAGACGTTGTACTGCCCTCTACTGTTTGTTAAAAGGAGCAGTTATTTTGTATTTTGTTATATAGTCCAATACAGGGCAGATATTCCATCAGTTTCTTTATTTTAGTCCTGTTATCCAGGTTAAAAACAGTTTATTGCCTTATTTGGAAATCAATCCCAGAATTGGGGGTATCCCTCAGTTATAAAGCTGGGCTGGGGTATAAATACAATAAATTATAAATGCAAATAAATCATTCTTGTGAAGTTCTTCCCTACATCTTACATAAAGGCTTCGTTTTGATCTATTATCCATTATTTACTCATATAATATAATCTAGTGATAATATTTGTGAGTGCATGTTTATATAGAATACATTGACAAATTAATGACATTAATTTCAATGTAATGAAGAAGCCTACTTGTCAAATACCTTAAATAAACTATGCAGCTATTTAAAGCAAATAGTTGTTGTTTTTATCCAAATATAGGTCACAATAAATATAAATTTGGTTTTACATCTAAAAATTAAAAGTAAAATCATGCCATTATTTTTTTAAAGCATCCTTACAACAGCTTTTTTCACATTTGCCTACAATATATACCCAGCGCTGTAATTAGCAGAAACTAATCATAACACACAAAAAACAGTGAAGCATGTTTTTTTTATTTAACCAAACTTTTATTGTGGGGTAACAATATTAAAAGTATTATAAATATATCATGAACAGGGATATTATAAAATTATTATAAATGTTATCATTTTTTTTTATGTTCTCCAGCCACTGTTCTTTGGGGACAGTCTCAACTGAAGGGCAGTACACAGTCCCTTTGTACTGGCTGTGTCCTGTCTCAGCTGTCCTGAACTGCCCGCATTTCTTGCACGTGTTGTGCAATACTTTGCGGGTCAGTTTTCGGACTGGAGCAGGAGGAGCAGGAGGAGCTGATATTAGGCTGAAACCCCGGGCCTGTGGGGCAGCCATCAGGACAGGCACCTGTGTACTCATTGGAGCCAGCATCACCAGCTGTGGAGCTGACGTGGGAGGTGGAAGCTGGGGAGGCGCAGCAGGGAAGAGCTGCCGCTGAGTGCGTGGTCTCACAGACACAGGTGTCGCAAATGCATATACGGCCTTCCTCTTAACCTGCGCTTGGCCCACGGTACTGCTGGGCAGGAGGTACTGGTGAGCTGGGCCGGGTTGGGGGTGCAGATAGAGGCGCATTTTGCACTGAGGAGAAGGGTCAGCCGCCACAGACAGGCGGCAGGTCCAGTCCCTGCTTCACCACTGCGATGTCCTGCCTCTTCACCCTCTTATTGTGCCACTTCACCAGGGTGGTATGGCTCACGTCCACCAGCTGCATGGTGGTCTGCTGCATAACGTCCCCATTGGCCAGAATGCGCTGCCTGATTCGCCTATAGTCCTCCAGGATAAGGTCCCATCTGGATCTCTTCTTGGGACTGCGGTGGATGGCACAGAGCCGGATGAAGATGCTTTCCACCAGGCGGCAGCAATTTGGACATTGGGCAAGCGGGGCAGTGGTGGTAAGTGCATGCGTACACTCCTCTCACCCCTGGAGTGAACTCCTGCCTGTTCTTTTGAGTCCTGAACCTCCCTGTGACCAGCCTGGTCTGGTGTCTGGCAGAAAAGACAATCTGCTGCTTGTCAAAGTCTAGCAGGTTCTGCCACAGAATGACAATATCGCTCACCTGAGAAAGACAACATAGAGAGAACAGCACATTAAACAAAAACATTCAAGTGTGGACATGTGTGACAGAGAACAGAGGAGAAATAAACAAGACAATAAAAGTCCCTGACCTGCTGGTTGGTGAGGACTAGTGAGGGCTTGTTGCGCAGCTCCACTAGATATTCTGCCAAGCTGTCCACTCTGTCCATGCCTGGCACACCGGACTCATCCACAGCCTGGTAAAAACAGTGATGAGAATTTTGAGATCAGTGAAGCTGGGACAAAACAAAGTAACAGTGATGTTATTTATTATCAAATAAATATGCTTTTACATACCCAAGATGCTTCCGCAGCCAGGGTGGAGGCAGCAGGCAGGGAGGAGGCAGCAGGCTGGATGGGAGCAGCCAGTGAGGAGGCAGAAGGCTGGATGGGAGCAGCCAGGGAGGAGGCAGCAGGCTGGATGGGAGCAGCCATGGTGGAGGCAGCAGGCTGGATGGGAGCAGCCAGTGAGGAGGCAGCAGGCTGGATGGGAGCAGCCAGGTTGGAGGCAGCAGGCTGGATGGGAGCAGCCAGTGAGGAAGCAGCAGGCTGGATGGGAGCAGCCAGGGTGGAGGCAGCAGGCTGGATGGGAGCAGCCAGGGTGGAGGCAGCAGGCTGGATGGGAGCAGCCAGGTTGGAGGCAGCAGGCTGGATGGGAGCAGCCATGGTGGAGGCAGCAGGCTGGATGGGAGCAGCCAGTGAGGAGGCAGCAGGCTGGATGGGAGCAGCCAGGGAGGAGGCAGAAGGCTGGATGGGAGCAGCCAGGGAGGAGGCAGCAGGCTGGATGGGAGCAGCCATGGTGGAGGCAGCAGGCTGGATGGGAGCAGCCAGGGAGGAGGCAGAAGGCATGGAGGAGGCAGTCAGGGAGGAGCAGATAGGCTGTGTTGAGACGCTAAGATCATCAAGGAGACCTGACACCGTGAGGTCAGGTGGTTGGTCTTCCTCGAAGCCCTCATCCTCTTCCTCGCCCCCGTCCACATCCTCCAGCATGCCTCCCCGTCTCCTCTGAGTGAGGGCTGACCTGTAAGGGCTGCCCAGTCTGACTTAACAGATAGTCAACACCAAGCAGCTCTCCTATGAAAAAGAACAGATAAACAAGCATGCACACATAATTAATAAGTTAATGGCATGTATCATGTTAAGTACATAGTTTGCTTTTGCCACTGGGAATGAAAAGTCTCACTGAATTTCAGTTTAAACACTTAAAAGCCAACGAACCAAAAATACTAGGTAGACAGTTATCATTACATTAGCATACCGGTGTATTTGGAGGGTGGCCTGAAGTTTGGCACAAATGCCCGGCCAAACACCTTCAAGCTGCTGCTGTTGACACACTGGGTCACATCCCCGGAGTAGGTGAGCAGAGATGATGGCCTGCTGGTCACCGCCGCAGTCCCCCGGTCCTGGTTCCACCTGTTCAGGCCTTCCAGGAGGTACAGCTGAAAATTCAGTGCATTTGCACTGGTGCCTGAGAAAACAATAAAATATTAATAGTCCATTAAAAGGTCTAGCTTTCCAATCTAATGAATGCTTTCATAAAAGAGTATACTGAAGTTGTATACTAAGTGTTTATCATACATAAGGGTGACACCAACCTGGAATGAACCTTTTCAGGTGGCAATGAAAAGATTCCAGAGATGTGGACCCTCTGGCACAGCGATACCTGGTTAGGACAACACCCCCTTCTTGACGGTGCCTGTCTGTGTATAGAGATGCACACCAGGCAGGTCCTGGATGCACTTGACGTGGCGTTGCTGCACACGCCAGATGTGTTCAATGCGCACCTGGTCCAGCAGTGGCACCCCATAAGGTCTCTCCCGTTTGCCCCTCCCAGTTCCTGCAGCGGGCCCAGCGCATGAGGCTGATGGTGGCCTCCCGCCCCGCGTGTCCTCCTGCGACAGTACTGGCTCAGCTCATTCTTAGTGATCCTGGCATCCACCGCAGGGATCACTCAAGGCTGGCACACCCTCCTGCCCGAGCTGCTCTTTCTTGCCCGCGCACAGAGAGAGGTCCCCTGCGTCCCACTCAAATATGCAGGCAGAGAGACAGCCCATGAAGGTGGGGTAGAGGGGATGAGCGTCAGTGGTACATCCGACGGCCAGCCTCCGCATGAAGTGCCAGATGTCCAGCCGTATGTGAAGGTCTGGCCACTCCCCAAACCTGGTCTGCAGCTTGCTGGACCCCTCACTGATGCAGCAGCCACAGTCCACATACAGCAGCACTGGGGGTGCTATAGCTGCCTGGCGGTACCGCTCCATCACCCCTGCCACCATCCTGTCCAATCCCGGCCCCTCCTGCACTGTCACCACACTGGTCACGATCTGGCCAACCTCGTTCCCAATGGAGGTGACCCAGAGACCAGTCCCCTTGGCGTGACCAGCCAGCTTCTTTGTGATCTGTAATTTGACAATAGTGATGTTAAAAAAATCTGTAATTTACAGCAGCAAGTGTATATATGTTAATTACACTGTACACATTTAAATTACGCGTCCCATGTGATATTATGATTGACAATAGCATTAATGTGTATTGCATGGCGTATTTTAAGCACATGGATATCTATTACACAGATAATTTATTACCTGTTTGGTTGAGTCCATCTTTAAGATGGAGCCAAATGTGGAGGTGATGCTGGCCTTGATATGGTCCAATCGGAGAGGATGTCCCTGCCATAAACGGACAGCAGCCAGCGACTGGTGGGCACATCAATGGGCTCAGGGGCTCCTGGCACACCACTGGGAAGAGGCTTGGCCGATCAACAAAGTCAGCACACTCTCCAAAAATAGTGTGCCAACCTGTTCAGCCATTCCTCCCCCATGGTTTTCCTTAAGCTGCTTTACCAGACGTGCTGGACTGTTGCCCAGAGTCCGGCGCACGCGGAGCGAATACGCCCACGGATACGTCACAGGCATACCTGAAATGTAGCTGTGATTAGTTACACATTAATAGAAGGGTCATTATAGTCGTGTAAAAGCTATCGCACACAGCCGGCGATGCGACGCGACAGTTGCTGTATTACACGCGACAAATTTTTTCAAAACTGTTTTACTCACTTGCGGGTCAGGATCAGCCGGAACATGTTCTGGTGCGGCAGGTCAAGCTGGTTGCGGACAGTCTGAGAGGTAGACAGGTAGTTCAGAGAGCACACAGTGCACCTGAGTGTCTCTGTCACCATCAGGTAATACCTGTCAATGTCCAGGACCTTCCGAGCTCTCTTGTGGACACCGTAGCCCGTCAGCTTCGCCCCTCAGGGCAGTTTACCCTCACCTTCCACAGGTGGTAGGGCATCCACACCATCAGCCGATGGGTAAAAAAGCGATCTGGTGTTGGTGTCTGGTGATATATGAGAGCTGGGACAGGGGGTTCGTACCACAGCTTCAAATCTTGTCGCAGTTTGCCAGAGTGGAAAATGGCGTTAGAAATCCACCTCTGGTCTTGGATGGGGATGTTTTTCCGCATCTCTGCTGGCAACCAGAAAGAACATGCAGCCCCAGCACTGGCCAGCTGAACTCCTCCAGGTTCATCCTGTTTAGAAGACAACAACAAATTATTAATGTATGGAATAAATAAAGGCTACACTAAGCATAACTTACACAACAGGCAGGCCAATGAACAGACAATGCTGTACTTACACAGGCTTCTGCCATGCTGGTGTTCACAGCATGGCTCGGAGTCCTCACAGAGGATGGAGAGGGGCTGGGGGTCCTCCCAGAAGACGGGGCATGGCTCGGGGTCCTCACAGAGGATGGAGAGGGGCTGGGGGTCCTCCCAGAAGACGGGGCATGGCTCGGGGTCCTCACAGAGGATGGAGAGGGGCTGGGGGTCCTCCCAGAAGACGGGGCATGGCTCGGGGTCCTCCCAGAGGATGGAGAGGGGCTGGGGGTCCTCACAGAGGATGGAGAGGGGCTGGGAGTCCTCACAGGGGAGGAAGAGGGGCTGGGGCTCCTCCTAGCCACTAAATTAGGCTTTAGTGTGGCAGACTGTGACCCACCAAAGCGTGATTTAGTGAACTGAAAAGACAAACAATATTAATTTGATAATGTTAACAATACAAAAGCACTATTAATTAAATATGAGTTATTTAATATAATTTTCACCATTGACAAACTTGGAGGGGGGCGCCAGAAAGATGGTGGCACAGCAGCCGTTGCACCAGGGGTCGAGACCAGAGCTGCAGACTGCGAGGCTGCGGCAGGAGGCTGAGTGGTGGGCTGCTAAATCAACAGCATTTTGATGTAACAACTACAGCATTGCAGCAGACATGAGATGTAAGATTAATCATAATGACACATCATTTTAAAACAGATCACCTTAGCACCGTGAAATCCACAATTACAGGCCACTGACCCACCAAACAGAGTGGTCTGTCCACGGGCCTGCATGGGGCATTTCTCAATCTGAAACAATCAGAAACCTGTTTAGCCTGGGGTATACAGTCTTACTATCGCATGGTATATTTTTCAAGTGATCATTATATAATGCTATATTTTACCTTCTGATAGAGGTCATGCCACTTCCGCTGCTTAGGGGCTGGTCTGTTGCCTCCAGAAGGCCAAACCCCTGAGCTGGCATATGCCCTCAGCCTTGCCATCCACTCTCCTTCCCCCATGGACTTGTGGCTTTTAGGCTTATTGCTCATCTAAAGGCAACATGAATATGGACAACAATATACAATGAGCATTCTCTGGACAATACACTGTGACACTGCAGCACAAACACACACCTAATATGACAGCATGAAAGCTGCATTATCAAATCAATTTAAGTTACAGTAATGTAGCTAATGTTGGGTGTATGATCAGACTTTTTAAATGGGTAGCAATCTACCTAGATGATTAGCAAAGACTAGGCTATGTCATAGTAAGTTAGTTACATATGATTTTCTATTCATAGTAATATTGAAGGTATTATATGTAGCAAACTAGCCATAATATAGTAGTTAACCTACAGCTTGCAATATACCCAGGTGCAGGTGGTTAGCTAAGAACAGTTATATCATAGTAGTAGTAACATGGCTTTTTCTACTCATATTAATATTGAGCCTATTAACGTTACATTTATCGATAGTAACCTTAACGTTAGTTTGTTTACATTTCACATGAGACACGAACGACCCATATTTGATAGCGCTAGCTACAGTTAGCATTGGCGATTGTTAGCTATGACGCTACGGCCATATAACATAATGTAACACGTAGCAAAATGATCAGATAACTTCGTGTGAAGGATTGAAATAAACTGTATATGTGCCTATTTAAGAAGGAAACACATATTTAAATGGTAACTTGCCATTAAATTGAATGATATCCTATCGCTCGCTGACAGCTTCAGTGCGTTGACGGCAAACCGTTACTAGGCACGCTGGGGACGGCGGGCGAGCGCCGTCATGTACGTGATTACGGCATTCAATCTACATTGGAAAGAAGCGTTATGATTTGCTACGTCCAATGTCACCCCGCTATGTGATTGGACGCGGGGGAATCTCACATTGGAAATGAACGAACGTGATTAGCTGTTTGGAACAGACGATCTTGAGCCAGGTAGCGCCATGTCGGCTCAAAAGAATAAAAAGTGGTACCCGTCAGGCAGAAATCAAAACGTCTTGAAAAAATGACAGACATTTCAGAAGTCAGCAACTTTCAACATAGCATTAGGGACATGTTTGCGGGAAAAGAAAAAACTTCAACTGTTGCTGCAGAGAGAGACAGAAACGGCCCAGCAGAGCTACTCGAAGGTCCTTCCACACCGGGATGAACCACTGCCACAAAGTTCCATCAAGAACTTCCTGTGGACAGTGTCTCCGTCCAGTCATCCATTTAGTAAACAAATGGGTTCCAACGAAACTTCACAGGGAATTTGGTGACAAACCCGACCAGCATTTCTAACCATGTGTCCCCAAAACACTAGTTCAATGCTGCCGAAACCTGGGATCTTCATAGGGAATTTGGTGACAAACCCGACCAGCATTTCTAACCATGTGTCCCCAAAACACTAGTTCAACGCTGCCGAAACCCGGGCTTGAACCAGGGACCTTTAGATCTTCAGTCTAACGCTCTGCCAACTGAGCTATTTCGGCTATAAAGAATGAAAAGTGGTGCCCGTCAGGTAGAAAAGAAAATATCTCGAAATATGACAGACGTTTGAGAAGTCAGCAACTCTCAACATACCATCAGGGGCATGTTTGCGGGAAAACACAAAACGTGACCTGTTATTGCACAGAGAGACAGAAACGGCCTAGCAGAGCTGTTCGAAGGTCCTTCCACACCGGGACGAACCACTGCCGCAAAGTTCCATCATGAACTCCCTGTGGACAGTGTCTCCGTCCAGTCATCCATTTAGTAAACAAATGGGTTCCAACGGAACTTCATAGGGAATTTGGTGACAAACCCGACCAGCATTTCTAACCATGTTTCCCCAAAACACTAGTTCAATGCTGCCGAAACCCGGGATCTTCATAGGGAATTTGGTGACAAACCCGAACAGCATTTCTAACCATGTGTCCCCAAAACACTAGTTCATTGCTGCCGAAACCCGGGATCGAACCAGGGACCTTTAGATCTTCAGTCTAACGCTCTCCCAACTGAGCTATTTCGGCTCAAAAGAGTGAAAAGTGGTGCCCGTCAGGCAGAAAAGAAAATATCTCGAAATATGACAGACGCTTTGAGAAGTCAGCAACTCTCAACATACCATCAGGGCACGTTTGCGGGAAAACACAAAACGTGACCTGTTATTGCACAGAGAGACAGAAACGGCCTAGCAGAGCTGTTCAAGGTCCGTCTCACACCGGACGAACCACTGCCGCAAAAGTTCCATCATGAACTCCCTGTGGACAGTGTCTCCGTCCAGTCATCCATTTAGTAAACAAATGGGTTCCAACGGAACTTCATAGGGAATTTGGTGACAAACCCGACCAGCATTTCTAACCATGTTTCCCCAAAACACTAGTTCAATGCTGCGAAACCCGGGATCTTCATAGGGAATTTGGTGACAAACCCGAACAGCATTTCTAACCATGTGTCCCCAAAACACTAGTTCATTGCTGCCGAAACCCGGGATCGAACCAGGGACCTTTAGATCTTCAGTCTAACGCTCTCCCAACTGAGCTATCTCGGCTCAAAAGAGTGAAAAGTGGTGCCCGTCAGGCAGAAAAGAAAATATCTCGAAATATGACAGACTAATGCTCTCCCAACTGAGCTATGTCGGCTGGGGCAAAAAAGTGTAAAATCTTTGCCCAGGCAGAAATCAAAACGTCTTGAAAAATGACAGACATTTTGCAGACGTAGCAACTTTCAACATAGCATTAGGGACATGTTTGCGGGAAAGAAAAAACTTCAACTGTTGCTGCAGAGAGAGACAGAAACGGCCCAGCAGAGCTACTCGAAGGTCCTTCCACACCGGGATGAACCACTGCCACAAAGTTCCATCAAGAACTTCCTGTGGACAGTGTCTCCGTCCCGTCATCCATTTAGTAAACAAATGGGTTCCAACGAAACTTCACAGGGAAATTTGGTGACAAACCCGACCAGCATTTCTAACCATGTGTCCCCAAAACACTAGTTCAATGCTGCCGAAACCTGGGATCTTCATAGGGAATTTGGTGACAAACCCGACCAGCATTTCTAACCATGTGTCCCCAAAACACTAGTTCAATGCTGCCGAAACCCGGGATCTTCATAGGGAATTTGGTGACAAACCCAACCAGCATTTCTAACCATGTGTCCCCAAAACACTAGTTCAACGCTGCGAAACCCAGGCGTGAACCAGGGACCTTTAGATCTTCAGTCTAACGCTCTCCCAACTGTGCTATTTCGGCTATAAAGAATGAAAAGTGGTGCCCGCCAGGTAGAAAGAAAATATCTCGAAATATGACAGACGTTTGAGAAGTCAGCAACTCTCAACATACCATCAGGGGCATGTTTGCGGGAAAAACACAAAACGCGACCGTGTTTTGCATTGCAGAGAGACAGAAACGGCCTAGCAGAGCTGTTCGGCGTCCTTCCACACCGGACGGAACCACTGCCGCAAAGTTCCATCATGAACTCCCTGTGGACAGTGTCTCCGTCCAGTCATCCATTTAGTAAACAAATGGGTTCCACGGAACTTCATAGGGAATTTGGTGACAAACCCGACCAGCATTTCTAACCATGTTTCCCCAAAACACTAGTTCAATGCTGCCGAAACCCGGGATCTTCAATAGGAATTTGGTGACAAACCCGAACAGCATTTCTAACCATGTGTCCCCAAAACACTAGTTCATTGCTGCGAAACCCGGGATCGAACCAGGGACCTTTAGATCTTCAGTCTAACGCTCTCCCAACTGAGCTATCTCGGCTCAAAAGAGTGAAAAGTGGTGCCCGTCAGGCAGAAAAAAATATCTCGAAATATGACAGACTAATGCTCTCCCAACTGAGCTATGGTCGGCTCAAAAGAATAAAAAGTGGTACCGTCAGGCAGAAATCAAAACGTCTTGAAAAAACAACAATGTACTTCAGAAGTCAGCAACTTTCAACATAGCATTAGGGACATGTTTGCGGGAAAAGAAAAAACTTCAACTGTTGCTGCAGAGAGAGACAGAAACGGCCCAGCAGAGCTACTCGAAGGTCCTTCCACACCGGGATGAACCACTGCCACAAAGTTCCATCAAGAACTCCCTGTGGACAGTGTCTCCGTCCAGTCATCCATTTAGTAAACAAATGGGTTCCAACGAAACTTCACAGGGAATTTGGTGACAAACCCGACCAGCATTTCTAACCATGTGTCCCCAAAACACTAGTTCAATGCTGCCGAAACCTGGGATCTTCATAGGGAATTTGGTGACAAACCCGACCAGCATTTCTAACCATGTGTCCCCAAAACACTAGTTCAATGCTGCCGAAACCCGGGATCTTCATAGGGAATTTGGTGACAAACCCGAACAGCATTTCTAACCATGTGTCCCCAAAACACTAGTTCAACGCTGCCGAAACCCGGCTTGAACCAGGGACCTTTAGATCTTCAGTCTAACGCTCTCCCAACTGAGCTATTTCGGCTATAAAGAATGAAAACTGGTGCCCGTCAGGTAGAAAAGAAAATATCTCGAAATATGACAGACGTTTGAGAAGTCAGCAACTCTCAACATACCATCAGAGGCATGTTTGCGGGAAAACACAAAACGTGACCTGTTATTGCACAGAGAGACAGAAACGGCCTAGCAGAGCTGTTCGAAGGTCCTTCCACACCGGGACGAACCACTGCCGCAAAGTTCCATCATGAACTCCCTGTGGACAGTGTCTCCGTCCAGTCATCCATTTAGTAAACAAATGGGTTCCAACGGAACTTCATAGGGAATTTGGTGACAAACCCGACCAGCATTTCTAACCATGTTTCTCCAAAACACTAGTTCAATGCTGCCGAAACCCGGGATCTTCATAGGGAATTTGGTGACAAACCCGAACAGCATTTCTAACCATGTGTCCCCAAAACACTAGTTCATTTCTGCCGAAACCCGGGATCGAACCAGGGACCTTTGGATCTTCAGTCTAACGCTCTCCCAACTGAGCTATCTCGGCTCAAAAGAGTGAAAAGTGGTGCCCGTCAGGCAGAAAAGAAAATATCTCGAAATATGACAGACTAATGCTCTCCCAACTGAGCTATGTCGGCTCAAAAGAATAAAAAGTGGTACCCGTCAGGCAGAAATCAAAACGTCTTGAAAAATGACAAGACATTTGGAAGTCAGCAACTTTCAACATAGCATTAGGGACATGTTTGCCGGGAAAAGAAAAAACTTCAACTGTTGCTGCAGAGAGAGACAGAAACGGCCCAGCAGAGCTACCGGCAGGTCCTTCCACACCGGGATGAACCACTGCCACAAAGTTCCATCAAGAACTCCCTGTGGACAGTGTCTCCGTCCAGTCATCCATTTAGTAAACAAATGGGTTCCAACGAAACTTCACAGGGAATTTGGTGACAAACCCGACCAGCATTTCTAACCATGTGTCCCCAAAACACTAGTTCAATGCTGCCGAAACCTGGGATCTTCATAGGGAATTTGGTGACAAACCCGACCAGCATTTCTAACCATGTGTCCCCAAAACACTAGTTCAACGCCGCCGAAACCCGGGATTGAACCAGGGACCTTTAGATCTTCAGTCTAACGCTCTCCCAACTGAGCTATTTCGGCTCAAAAGAATGGAAAGTGGTGCCCGTCAGGTAGAAAAGAAAATATCTCGAAATATGACAGACGTTTGAGAAGTCAGCAACTCTCAACATACCATCAGGGGCATGTTTGCGGGAAAACACAAAACGTGACCTGTTATTGCACAGAGAGACAGAAACGGCCTAGCAGAGCTGTTCGAAGGTCCTTCCACACCGGGACGAACCACTGCCGCAAAGTTCCATCATGAACTCCCTGTGGACAGTGTCTCCGTCCAGTCATCCATTTAGTAAACAAATGGGTTCCAACGGAACTTCATAGGGAATTTGGTGACAAACCCGACCAGCATTTCTAACCATGTGTCCCCAAAACACTAGTTCAATGCTGCCGAAACCCGGGATATTTATAGGGAATTTGGTGACAAACCCGAACAGCATTTCTAACCATGTGTCCCCAAAACACTAGTTCAATGCTGCCGAAACCCGGGATCGAACCAGGGACCTTTAGATCTTCAGTCTAACGCTCTCCCAACTGAGCTATTTCGGCTCAAAAGAGTGAAAAGTGGTGCCCGTCAGGCAGAAAAGAAAATATCTCGAAATATGACAGACGTTTGAGAAGTCAGCAACTCTCAACATACCATCAGGGGCATGTTTGCGGGAAAACACAAAACGTGACCTGTTATTGCACAGAGAGACAGAAACGGCCTAGCAGAGCTGTTCGAAGGTCCTTCCACACCGGGACGAACCACTGCCGCAAAGTTCCATCATGAACTCCCTGTGGACAGTGTCTCCGTCCAGTCATCCATTTAGTAAACAAATGGGTTCCAACGGAACTTCATAGGGAATTTGGTGACAAACCCGACCAGCATTTCTAACCATGTTTCCCCAAAACACTAGTTCAATGCTGCCGAAACCCGGGATCTTCATAGGGAATTTGGTGACAAACCCGAACAGCATTTCTAACCATGTGTCCCCAAAACACTAGTTCATTGCTGCCGAAACCCGGATCGAACCAGGGACCTTTAGATCTTCAGTCTAACGCTCTCCCAACTGAGCTATCTCGGCTCAAAAGAGTGAAAAGTGGTGCCCGGCCAGGCAGAAAAGAAAATATCTCGAATTTTACAGACTAATGCTCTCCCAACTGAGCTATGTCGGCTCAAAAGAATAAAAAGTGGTACCCGCCAGGCAGAAATCAAAACGTCTTGAAAAATGACAGACATTTCAGAAGTCAGCAACTTTCAACATAGCATTAGGGACATGTTTGCGGGAAAAGAAAAAACTTCAACTGTTGCTGCAGAGAGAGACAGAAACGGCCCAGCAGAGCTACTCGAAGGTCCTTCCACACCGGGATGAACCACTGCCACAAAGTTCCATCAAGAACTCCCTGTGGACAGTGTCTCCGTCCAGTCATCCATTTAGTAAACAAATGGGTTCCAACGAAACTTCACAGGGAATTTGGTGACAAACCCGACCAGCATTTCTAACCATGTGTCCCCAAAACACTAGTTCAATGCGCGCGAAACCTGGGATCTTCATAGGGAATTTGGTGACAAACCCGCCAGCATTTCTAACCATGTGTCCCCAAAACACTAGTTCAATGCTGCCAAAACCCGGATCTTCATAGGGAATTTGGTGACAAACCCGAACAGCATTTCTAACCATGTGTCCCCAAAACACTAGTTCAACGCGCCAAAACCCGGGATTGAACCAGGGACCTTTAGATCTTCAGTCTAACGCTTTCCCAACTGAGCTATTTCGGCTATAAGAAATGAAAAGTGGTGCCCGTCAGGTAGAAAAGAAAATATCTCGAAATATGACAGACGTTGAGAAGTCAGCAACTCTCAACATACCATCAGGGGCATGTTTGCGGGAAAACACAAAACGTGACCTGTTATTGCACAGAGAGACAGAAACGGCCTAGCAGAGCTGTTCGAAGGTCCTTCCACACCGGGACGAACCACTGCCGCAAAGTTCCATCATGAACTCCCTGTGGACAGTGTCTCCGTCCAGTCATCCATTTAGTAAACAAATGGGTTCCAACGGAACTTCATAGGGAATTTGGTGACAAACCCGACCAGCATTTCTAACCATGTGTCCCCAAAACACTAGTTCAATGCTGCCGAAACCCGGGATCTTCATAGGGAATTTGGTGACAAACCCGAACAGCATTTCTAACCATGTGTCCCCAAAACACTAGTTCAATGCTGCCGAAACCCGGGATCGAACCAGGGACCTTTAGATCTTCAGTCTAACGCTCTCCCAACTGAGCTATTTCGGCTCAAAAGAGTGAAAAGTGGTGCCCGTCAGGCAGAAAAGAAAATATCTCGAAATATGACAGACGTTTGAGAAGTCAGCAACTCTCAACATACCATCAGGGGCATGTTTGCGGGAAAACACAAAACGTGACCTGTTATTGCACAGAGAGACAGAAACGGCCTAGCAGAGCTGTTCGAAGGTCCTTCCACACCGGAACGAACCACTGCCGCCAAAAAAGTTCCATCATGAACTCCCTGTGGACAGTGTCTCCGTCCAGTCATCCATTTAGTAAACAAATGGGTTCCAACGGAACTTCATAGGGAATTTGGTGACAAAACCCGACCAGCATTTCTAACCATGTGTCCCCAAAACACTAGTTCAATGCTGCCGCGAAACCGGGATCGAACCAGGGACCTTTAGATCTTCAGTCTAACGCTCTCCCAACTGAGCTATCTCCGGCTCAAAAGAGTGAAAAGTGGTGCCCGTCAGGCAGAAAAGAAAATATCTTTAAAATATTACAGACTAATGCTCTCCCAACTGAGCTATGGCCGCCCAAAGAATAAAAAAGTGGTACCCGTCAGGCAGAAAACAAAACTCTTGAAAAATGACAGACATTTCAAGAAGTCAGCAACTTTCAACATACCATTAGGGACATGTTTGCGGGAAAAGAAAAACGTCAACTGTTGTTGCAGAGAGAGACAGAAACGGCCCCAGCAAGAGCTACTCGAAGGTCCTTCCACACCGGGACGAACCACTGCGCAAAGTTCCATCATGAACTCCCTGTGGACAGTGTCTCCGTCCAGTCATCCATTTAGTAAAAACAAATGGGTTCCAACGGAACTTACATAGGGAATTTGGTGACAAACCCGACCAGCATTTCTAACCATGTGTCCCCAAAACACTAGTTCAATGCTGCCGAAACCCGGATCTTCATAGGGAATTTGGTGACAAACCCAACAGCATTTCTAACCATGTGTCCCCAAAATACTAGTTCAACGCTGCCGAAACCCGGGATTGAACCAGGGACCTTTAGATCTTCAGTCTAACGCTCCCCAACTGAGCTATTTCGGCTCAAAAGAAAGAAAAGTTGCCCGTCCGGGTAGAAAAGAAA
Organism: Perca fluviatilis; assembly: GCF_010015445.1. NCBI lineage: Eukaryota > Metazoa > Chordata > Actinopteri > Perciformes > Percidae > Perca > Perca fluviatilis. The sequence goes on along the minus strand of NC_053121.1, from coordinate 6,542,343 downwards.
ATATCTCGAAATATGACAGACGTTTGAGAAGTCAGCAACTCTCAACATACCATCAGGGGCATGTTTGCGGAAAACACAAAAAGCGTGACCTGTTATTGCACAGAGAAACAAAACGGCCTAGCAGAGCTGTTCGAAGGTCCTTCCACACCGGGACGAACCACTGCCGCAAAGTTCCATCATGAACTCCCTTGGACAGTGTCTCCGTCCAGTCATCCATTTAGTAAACAAATGGGTTCCGCCGAACTTCATAGGGAATTTGGTGACAAACCCGACCAGCATTTCTAACCATGTGGCCCCCAAACACTAGTTCAATGCTGCGAAACGATTTTTAATTGGACTCATAGAATTGGTGACAAACCCGAACAGCATTTCTAACCATGTGTCCCCAAAACACTAGTTCAATGCTGCCGAAACCCGGGATCGAACCAGGGACCTTTAGATCTTCAGTCTAACGCTCTCCCAACTGAGCTATTTCGGCTCAAAAGAGTGAAAAGTGGTGCCCGTCAGGCAGAAAAGAAAATATCTCGAAATATGACAGACTAATGCTCTCCCAACTGAGCTATTTCGGCTCAAAAGAATAAAAAGTGGTACCCGTCAGGCAGAAATCAAAACGTCTTGAAAAAATGACAGATATTTCAGAAGTCAGCAACTTTCAACATAGCATTAGGGACATGTTTGCGGGAAAAGAAAAAACTTCAACTGTTGCTGCAGAGAGAGACAGAAACGGCCCAGCAGAGCTACTCGAAGGTCCTTCCACACCGGGATGAACCACTGCCACAAAGTTCCATCAAGAACTCCCTGTGGACAGTGTCTCCGTCCAGTCATCCATTTAGTAAACAAATGGGTTCCAACGGAACTTCATAGGGAATTTGGTGACAAACCCGACCAGCATTTCTAACCATGTGTCCCCAAAACACTAGTTCAATGCTGCCGAAACCCGGGATCTTCATGGGGAATTTGGTGACAAACCCGACCAGCATTTCTAACCATGTGTCCCCAAAACACTGGTTCAATGCTGCCGAAACCAGGGATCAAACCAGGGATCTTCAGATCTTCAGTCTAACGCTCTCCCAACTGAGCTATTTCGGCTCAAAAGAATAAAAGTGGTGCCCGTCAGGTAGAAAGAAAATATCTCGAGAAATATGACAGACGTTTGAGAAGTCAGCAACTCTCAACATACCATCAGGGGCATGTTTGCGGGAAAACACAAAACGTGACCTGTTATTGCACAGAGAGACAGAAACGGCCTAGCAGAGCTGCTTCGAAGGGTCCTTCCACACCGGGACGAACCACTGCCGCCAAAGTTCCATCTTGAATTCGCCCTGGACAGTGTCTCCGTCCAGTCATCCATTTAGTAAACAAATGGGTTCCAACGGAACTTCATAGGGAATTTGGTGACAAACCCGACCAGCATTTCTAACCATGTGTCCCCAAAACACTAGTTCAATGCTGCGAAACCGGAGATCTTCATTAGGGAATTTGGTGACAAACCCGACCAGTATTTCTAACCATGTGTCCCCAAAACACTAGTTCAATGCTGCGAGAAACCGGGATTTATTAAGAATTTGGTGACAAACCAACAGCATTTCTAACATGTCCCAAACACTAGTTATTGCGTGGGCGATCAAACCACCAGCATTCTACCATGTTCCCAAAACACTAGTTCAATGCTGCGAAACCCGGGATCTTCATAGGGAATTTGGTGACAAACCCGACCAGCATTTCTAACCATGTGTCCCCAAAATACTAGTTCAACGCTGCGAAACCCGGGATCGAACCAGGGGACCTTTAGATCTTCAGTCTAACGCTCTCCCAACTGAGCTATTTCGGCTCAAGAGAATGATAAGTGGTGCCCGTCAGGTAGAAAGAAGAATATATCGAAATATGACAGACGTTTGAGAAGTCAGCAACTCTCAACATATCCATCAGGGGCATGTTTGCGGGAAAACACAAAGCGTGACCTGTTATTGCACAGAGAGACAGAAACGGCCTAGCAGAGCTGTTCGAAGGTCCTTCCACAACGGAAACGAACCACTGCCGCAAAGTTCCATCATGAACTCCCTGTGGACAGTGTCTCCGTCCAGTCATCCATTTAGTAAACAAATGGGTTCCAACGGAACTTCATAGGGAATTTGGTGACAAACCCGACCAGCATTTCTAACCATGTGTCCCCAAAACACTAGTTCAATGCTGCGAAACCTGGGATCTTCATAAGGATTTTGGTGACAAACCCGACCGCATTTCTAACCATGTGTCCCCAAAACACTAGTTCAATGCTGCCGAAACCCGGATCTTCATAGGGAATTTGGTGACAAACCCGAACAGCATTTCTAACCATGCGTCCCCAAAACACTAGTTCAATGCTACGAAAGCCGAGGGATTGACCAGGAACCTTTAGATCTTCACGTTTAATGCTCCAAACCGGGATCTTCATAGGATTTGGTGACAACCACCAGCATTTCTAACCATGTGTCCCAAAACACTAGTTCTGCGAAACCATGCCAGACTTTAGATCTTCATTAAACATTTCGGCTCAAAAGAGTGAAAAGTGGTGCCCGTCAGGCAGAAAAGAAAATATCTCGAAATATGACAGACTAATGCTCTCCCCAACTGAGCTATTTCGGCTCAAAAGAATAAAAAGTGGTACCCGTCAGGCAGAAATCAAAACGTCTTGAAAAAATGACAGACATTTCAGAAGTCAGCAACTTTCAACATAGCATTAGGGACATGTTTGCGGGAAAAAGAAAAAACTTCAACTGTTGCTGCAGAGAGAGCAAGAAACGGCCCAGCAGAGCGCTACCGAAGGTCCTTCCACACCGGGATGAACCACTGCCACAAAGTTCCATCAAGAACTCCCTGTGGACAGTGTCTCCGTCCAGTCATCCATTTAGTAAACAAATGGGTTCCAACGAGAACTTCATAGGGAATTTGGTGACAAACCCGACCAGCATTTCTAACCATGTGTCCCCAAAACACTAGTTCAATGCTGCAAACGGATCTTCATAGTTTGGTGACACCCCTTTCATTTCCCCAAACTCGCGAAACCCGGGATCTTCATAGGGAATTTGGTGACAAACCCGACCAGCATTTCTAACCATGTGTCCCCAAAACACTAGTGCAATGCTGCGAAACCGGGATCTTCATAGGAATTTGTGTCAACGCTTTTAACTTAAAATTCGAAACCGGGTCGAACCAGGGACCTTTAGATCTTCAGTCTAACACTCTCCCAACTGAGCTATATTCGGCTCAAAAGAATAAAAAGTGGTGCCCGTCAGGCAGAAAAGAAAATATCTCGAAATATGACAGACGTTTCAGAAGTCAGCAACTTTCAACATACCATCAGGGGCATGTTTGCGGGGAAAACACAAAAGCGTTACCTGTTGCTGCCAGAGACAGCAGAAACGGCCGCAGAGCTGCTTGAAGGTCCTTCCACACCGGGATGAACCACTGCCACAAAGTTCCATCAAGAACTCCCTGTGGACAGTGTCTCCGTCCAGTCATCCAATTAGTAAACAAATGGGTTACAACGGAACTTCACAGGGAATTTGGTGACAAACCCGACCAGGATTTCTAACCATGTGTCCCCAAAACGCTAGTTCAATGCTGCCGAAACCCAGGGCCTTTAGATCTTCAGTCTAATGCTCTCCCAACTGAGCTATTTCGGCTCAAAAGAATAAAAACTGGTACCCGTCAGGCAGAAAACAAAACATTTTGAAAAAATGACAGACATTTCAGAAGTCAGCAACTTTCAACATAGCATTAGGGACATGTTTGCGGGAAAAGAAAAAACTTCAACTGTTGCTGCAGAGAGAGACAGAAACGGCCTAGCAGAGCTGCTCGAAGGTCCTTCCACACTGGGACGAACCACTGCCGCAAAGTTCCATCATGAACTCCCTGTGGACAGTGTCTCCGTCCAGTCATCCATTTAGTAAACAAATGGGTTCCAACGGAACTTCATAGGGAATTTGGTGACAAACCCGACCAGCATTTCTAACCATGTGTCCCCAAAACACTAGTTCAATGCTGCCGAAACCCGGGATCTTCATAGGGAATTTGGTGACAAACCCGACCAGCATTTCTAACCATGTGTCCCCAAAACACTAGTTCAACGCTGCTGAAACCCAGGATCGAACCAGGGACCTTTAGATCTTCAGTCTAACGCTCTCCCAACTGAGATATTTCGGCTTGAAAGAATGAAAAGTGGTGTCCGTCAGAAAGAAAAGAAAATATCTCGAAATGTGACAGACGTTTGAGAAGTCAGCAACTTTCAACATACCATCAGGGGCATGTTTGTGGGAAAACACAAAACGTGACCTGTTATTGCACAGAGAGACAGAAAGGGCCCAGCAGAGCTGCTTGAAGGTCCTTCCACACCGGGACGAACCACTGCCGCAAAGTTCCATCATGAACTCCCTGTGGACAGTGTCTCCGTCCAGTCATCCATTTAGTAAACAAATGGGTTCCAACGGAACTTCACAGGGAATTTGGTGACAAACCCGACCAGCATTTCTAACCATGTGTCCCCAAAACACTAGTTCAATGCTGCCGAAACCCGGGATCGAACCAGAGACCTTTAGATCTTCAGTCTAACGCTCTCCCAACTGAGCTATTTCGGCTCAAGAGAAGGAAAAGTGGTGCCCGTCAGGTAGAAAGAAAATATCTCGAAATATGACAGACGTTTGAGAAGTCAGCAACTTTCAACATACCATCAGGGGCATGTTTGCGGGAAAACACAAAACGTGACCTGTTATTGCACAGAGAGACAGAAACGGCCTAGCAGAGCTGTTCGAAGGTCCTTCCACACCGGGACGAACCACTGCCGCAAAGTTCCATCATGAACTCCCTGTGGACAGTGTCTCCGTCCAGTCATCCATTTAGTAAAGAAATCGGTTCCAACGGAACTTCATAGGGAATTTGGTGACAAACCCGACCAGCATTTCTAACCATGTGTCCCCAAAACACTAGTTCAATGCTGCCGAAACCCGGGATCTTCATAGGGAATTTGGTGACAAACCCGAACAGCATTTCTAACCATGTGTCCCCAAAATACTAGTTCAACGCTGCGAAACCCGAGATTGAACCAGGGACCTTTAGATCTTCAGTCTAACGCTCTCCCAACTGAGCTATTTCGGCTCAAAGAAAGAAAAGTGGTGCCCGTCGGTAGAAAAGAAAATATCTCGAAAATATGACAGACGTTTGAGAAGTCAGCAACTCTCAACATACCATCAGGGGCATGTTTGCGGGAAAACACAAAACGTGACCTGTTATTGCACAGAGAGACAAAACGGCCTAGCAGAGCTGTTCGAAGGTCCTTCCACACCGGGGTTACAATCAACTAAATAGGATTTGGTCACAAACCCGACCAGCATTTCTAACCATGTGTCCCCAAAACACTAGTTCAATGCTGCCGAAACCTGGATCTTCATAGGGAATTTGGTGACAAACCCGACCAGCATTTCAAACCATGTGTCCCCAAAACACTAGTTCAATGCTGCCGAAACCCGGGATCTTCATAGGGAATTTGGTGACAAACCCGACCAGCATTTCTAACCATGTGTCCCCAAATCACTAGTTTAATGCTGCCGAAACCCGGGATCTTCATAGGGAATTTGGTGACAAACCCGAACAGCATTTCTAACCATGTGTCCCCAAAACACTAGTTCAATGCTGCCGAAACCCGGGATCGAACCAGGGACCTTTAGATCTTCAGTCTAACGCTCTCCCAACTGAGCTATTTCGGCTCAAAAGAGTGAAAAGTGGTGCCCGTCAGGCAGAAAAGAAAATATCTCGAAATATGACAGACTAATGCTCTCCCAACTGAGCTATTTCGGCTCAAAAGAATAAAAAGTGGTACCCGTCAGGCAGAAATCAAAACGTCTTGAAAAAATGACAGATATTTCAGAAGTCAGCAACTTTCAACATAGCATTAGGGACATGTTTGCGGGAAAAGAAAAAACTTCAACTGTTGCTGCAGAGAGAGACAGAAACGGCCCAGCAGAGCTACTCGAAGGTCCTTCCACACCGGGATGAACCACTGCCACAAATTTCCATCAAGAACTCCCTGTGGACAGTGTCTCCGTCCAGTCATCCATTTAGTAAACAAATGGGTTCCAACGGAACTTCATAGGGAATTTGGTGACAAACCCGACCAGCATTTCTAACCATGTGTCCCCAAAACACTAGTTCAATGCTGCCGAAACCCGGGATCTTCATAGGGAATTTGGTGACAAACCCGACCAGCATTTCTAACCATGTGTCCCCAAAATACTAGTTCAATGCTGCCGAAACCCGGGATCGAACCAGGGACCTTTAGATCTTCAGTCTAACGCTCTCCCAACTGAGCTATTTCGGCTCAAGAGAAGGATAAGTGGTGCCCGTCAGGTAGAAAAGAAAATATCTCGAAATATGACAGACGTTTGAGAAGTCAGCAACTCTCAACATACCATCAGGGGCATGTTTGCGGGAAAACACAAAACGTGACCTGTTATTGCACAGAACGACAGAAACGGCCTAGCAGAGCTGGTCGAAGGTCCTTCCACACCGGGACGAACCACTGCCGCAAAGTTCCATCATGAACTCCCTGTGGACAGTGTCTCCGTCCAGTCATCCATTTAGTAAACAAATGGGTTCCAACGGAACTTCATAGGGAATATGGTGACAAACACGACCAGCATTTCTAACCATGTGTCCCCAAAACACTAGTTCAATGCTGCCGAAACCCGGGATCTTCATAGGGAATTTGGTGACAAACCCGAACAGCATTTCTAACCATGTGTCCCCAAAACACTAGTTCAATGCTGCCGAAACCCGGGATCTTCATAAGGAATTTGGTGACAAACCCGAACAGCATTTCTAACCATGCGTCCCCAAAACACTAGTTCAATGCTACCGAAAGCCGGGATCGGACCAGGAACCTTTAGATCTTCACTAGTTCAATGCTGCCGAAACCCGGGATCTTCATAGGGAATTTGGTGACAAACCCGACCAGCATTTCTAACCATGTGTCCCCAAAACACTAGTTCAATGCTGCCGAAACCCGGGATCGAACCAGGGACCTTTAGATCTTCAGTCTAACGCTCTCCCAACTGAGCTATTTCGGCTCAAGAGAAGGAAAAGTGGTGCTCGTCAGGTAGAAAAGAAAATATCTCGAAATATGACAGACGTTTGAGAAGTCAGCAACTTTCAACATACCATCAGGGGCATGTTTGCGGGAAAACACAAAACGTGACCTGTTATTGCACAGAGAGACAGAAACGGCCTAGCAGAGCTGTTCGAGGTCCTTCCACACCGGGACGAACCACTGCCGCAAAGTTCCATCATGAACTCCCTGTGGACAGTGTCTCCGTCCAGTCATCCATTTAGTAAAGAAATGGGTTCCAACGGAACTTCATAGGGAATTTGGTGACAAACCCGACCAGCATTTCTAACCATGTGTCCCCAAAACACTAGTTCAATGCTGCCGAAACCCGGGATCTTCATAGGGAATTTGGTGACAAACCCGAACAGCATTTCTAACCATGTGTCCCCAAAATACTAGTTCAACGCTGCCGAAACCCGGGATTGAACCAGGGACCTTTAGATCTTCAGTCTAACGCTCTCCCAACTGAGCTATTTCGGCTCAAAAGAAAGAAAAGTGGTGCCCGTCAGGTAGAAAAGAAAATATCTCGAAATATGACAGACGTTTGAGAAGTCAGCAACTCTCAACATACCATCAGGGGCATGTTTGCGGGAAAACACAAAACGTGACCTGTTATTGCACAGAGAGACAGAAACGGCCCAACAGAGCTACTCGAAGGTCCTTCCACACCGGGATGAACCACTGCCACAAAGTTCCATCAATAACTCCCTGTGGACAGTGTCTCCGTCCAGTCATCCATTTAGTAAACAAATGGGTTCCAACGAAACTTCACAGGGAATATGGTGACAAACCCGACCAGCATTTCTAACCATGTGTCCCCAAAACACTAGTTCAATGCTGCCGAAACCCGGGATCTTCATAGGGAATTTGGTGACAAACTCGAACAGCATTTCTAACCATGTGTCCCCAAAACACTGGTTCAATGCTGCCGAAACCAGGGATCAAACCAGGGATCTTCAGATCTTCAGTCTAACGCTCTCCCAACTGAGCTATTTCGGCTCAAAAGAATAAAAAGTGGTGCCCGCCAGGCAGAAAAGAAAATATCTCGAAATATGACAGACGTTTGAGAAGTCAGCAACTTTCAACATACCATCAGGGGCATGTTTGCGGGAAAACACAAAACGTGACCTGTTATTGCACAGAGAGACAGAAACGGCCTAGCAGAGCTGCTTCAAGGTCCTTCCACACTGGGACGAACCACTGCCGCAAAGTTCCATCTTGAATTCGCTGTGGACAGTGTCTCCGTCCAGTCATCCATTTAGTAAACAAATGGGTTCCAACGGAACTTCATAGGGAATTTGGTGACAAACCCGACCAGCATTTCTAACCATGTGTCTCCAAAACACTAGTTCAATGCTGCCGAAACCCGGGATCTTCATAGGGAATTTGGTGACAAACCCGAACAGTATTTCTAACCATGTGTCCCCAAAACACTAGTTCAACGCTGCCGAAACACTGGATTGAACCAGGGACCTTTAGATCTTCAGTCTAACGCTCTCCCAACTGAGCTATTTCAGCTCAAAAGAATGAAAAGTGGTACCCGTCAGGTAGAAAAGAAAATATCTCGAAATATGACAGACGTTTGAGAAGTCAGCAACTCTCAACATACCATCAGGTGCATGTTTGCGGGAAAACACAAAACGTGACCTGTTATTGCACAGAGAGACAGAAACGGCCTAGCAGAGCTGCTTGAAGGTCCTTCCACACCGGGACGAACCACTGCCGCAAAGTTCCATCTTGAACTCCCTGTGGACAGTGTCTCCGTCCAGTCATCCATTTAGTAAACAAATGGGTTCCAACGGAACTTCATAGGGAATTTGGTGACAAACCCGACCAGCATTTCTAACCATGTGTCCCCAAAACACTAGTTCAATGCTGCCGAAACCCGGATCTTCATAGGGAATTTGGTGACAAACCCGACCAGTATTTCTAACCATGTGTCCCCAAAACACTAGTTCAATGCTGCCGAAACCCGGGATCTTCATAAGGAATTTGGTGACAAACCCGAACAGCATTTCTAACCATGCGTCCCCAAAACACTAGTTCAATGCTACCGAAAGCCGGGATCGGACCAGGAACCTTTAGATCTTCACTAGTTCAATGCTGAGAAACCGGGATCTTCATAGGAATTTGGTGACAAACCCGACCAGCATTTCTAACCATGTGTCCCCAAAACACTAGTTCAATGCTGCGAAACCCGGGATCTTCATAGGGAATTTGGTGACAAAACCGACCAGCATTTCTAACCATGTGTCCCCAAAATACTAGTTCAATGCTGCGAAACCGGAGTCGAACCAGGGACCTTTAGATCTTCAGTCTAACGCCTCTCCCAACTGAGCTATTTCGGCTCAAGAGAAGGATAAGTGGTGCCCGTCGGGTAGAAAAGAAAATATCTCGAAAATATGACAGACGTTTGAGAAGTCAGCAACTCTCAACATACCATCAGGGGCATGTTTGCGGAAAACACAAAACGTTGACCTGTTATTGCACAGAAAGACAGAAACGGCCTAGCAGAGCTGGTCGAAGGTCCTTCCACACGGGAACGAACCCGCCGCGCAAAGTTCCATCATGAACTCCCTGTGGACAGTGTCTCCGTCCAGTCATCCATTTAGTAAACAAATGGGTTCCAACGGAACTTCATAGGGAATATGGTGACAAACCCGACCAGCATTTCTAACCATGTGTCCCCAAAACACTAGTTCAATGCTGCCGAAACCCGGGATCTTCATAGGGAATTTGGTGACAAACCCGAACAGCATTTCTAACCATGTGTCCCCAAAACACTAGTTCAATGCTGCCGAAACCCGGGATCTTCATAAGGAATTTGGTGACAAACCCGAACAGCATTTCTAACCATGCGTCCCCAAAACACTAGTTCAATGCTACCGAAGCGAGGATCGGACCAGGAACCTTTAGATCTTCACTAGTTCAATGCTGCGAAAACCCGGGATCTTCATAGGGAATTTGGTGACAAACCTGACCAGCATTTCTAACCATGTGTCCCCAAAACACTAGTTCAATGCTGCGAAACCGGGATCGAACCAGGGACATTTAGATCTTCAGTCTAACGCTCTCCCAACTGAGCTATTTCGGCTCAAAGAGAAGGAAAAGTGGTGCCCGTCAGGTAGAAAGAAAATATCTCGAGAAATATGACAGACGTTTGAGAAGTCAGCAACTTTCAACATACCATCAGGGGCATGTTTTTGTTGTGGAAAACACAAAAACGTGACCTGTTATTGCACAGAGAGACAGAAACGGCCTAGCAGAGCTGTTCGGAGGTCCTTCCACACCGGGACGAACCACTGCCGGCAAAGTTCCATCATGAACTCCCTGTGGACAGTGTCTCCGTCCAGTCATCCATTTAGTAAAGAAATGGGTTCCAACCGAACTTCATAGGGAATTTGGTGACAAACCCGACCAGCATTTCTAACCATGTGTCCCCAAAACACTAGTTCAATGCTGCGAAACCCGGATCTTCATAGGGAATTTGGTGACAAACCCGAACAGCATTTCTAACCATGTGTCCCCAAAATACTAGTTCAACCCTGCGAAACCGAGTTGAACCAGGGACCTTTAGATCTTCAGTCTAACGCTCTCCCAACTGAGCTATTTCGGCTCAAAAGAAAGAAAAGTGGTGCCCGTCAGGTAGAAAGAAAATATCTCGAAAAAATATGACAGACGTTTGAGAAGTCAGCAACTCTCAACATACCATCAGGGGCATGTTTGCGGGGAAAACACAAAACGTGACCTGTTATTGCACAGAGAGACAGAAACGCCCAACAAGAGCTACTCGAAGGTCCTTCCACACCGGGATGAACCACTGCCACAAAGTTCCATCAATAACTCCCTGTGGACAGTGTCTCCGTCCAGTCATCCATTTAGTAAACAAATGGGTTCCAACGAAACTTCACAGGGAATATGGTGACAAACCCGACCAGCATTTCTAACCATGTGTCCCCAAAACACTAGTTCAATGCTGCCGAAACCGGGATCTTCATAGGAATTTGGTGACAAACCGAACAATTTCTAACATGGCCCAAAACTTAAGACCACATCCCCAACTGAGCTATTTCGGCTCAAAAGAGAAAAGTGGTGCCGTCAGGTAGAAAAGAAAATATCTCGAAATATGACAGACGAGAAGTCAGCAACTTTCAACATACCATCAGGGGCATGTTTGCGGGAAAGAAAAACGTCAACTGTTATTGCAGAGAGACAGAAACGGCCGCAGAGCTGTTCGAAGGTCCTTCCACACCGGGACGAACCACTGCGCAAAGTTCCATCATGAACTCCCTGTGGACAGTGTCTCCGTCCAGTCATCCATTTAGTAAAGAAATGGGTTCCAACGGAACTTCATAGGAATTTGGTGACAAACCCGACCAGCATTTCTAACCATGTGTCCCCAAAATACTAGTTCAATGCTGCCGAAACCCGGGATCTTCATAGGGAATTTGCTGACAAACCCAGACAGCATTTCTAACCATGTGTCCCCAAAATACTAGTTCAATGCTGCCGAAACCCGGGATTGAACCAGGGACCTTTAGATCTTCAGTCTAACGCTCTCCCAACTGAGATATTTCGGCTCAAAAGAATGAAAAGTGGTGCCCGTCAGGTAGAAAAGAAAATATCTCGAAATATGACAGACGTTTGAGAAGTCAGCAACTCTCAACATACCATCAGGGGAATGTTTGCGGGAAAACACAAAACGTGACCTGTTATTGCACAGAGAGCAGAAACGGCCTAGCAGAGCTACTCGAAGGTCCTTCCACACGGGATGAACCACTGCGCCAAAGTTCCATCAATAACTCCCTGTGGACAGTGTCTCCGTCCAGTCATCCATTTAGTAAACAAATGGGTTCCAAGCGGAACTTCATAGGGAATTTGGTGACAAACCCGACCAGCATTTCTAACCATGTGTCCCCAAAACACTAGTTCAATGCTGCGAAACCCGGGATCTTCATAGGGAATTTGGTGACAAACCCGACCAGCATTTCTAACCATGTGTCCCACAACACTATTAGACGGATCTTTTCAACCGACCAGCATTTCTAACATGTGCCCCAAATCCTAGTTTATGCGAACCCGGTCTTCTGTGCAAACCCCACATTTTAACCTTTCCCCAAAACACTAGTTCTGCTGCGAAACCCGGGATCGAACCAGGGACCTTTAGATCTTCAGTACGCTCTCCCAACTGAGCTATTTCCGCCACCAAAGAATGAAAAGTGGTGCCCGTCAGGTAGAAAAGAAAATATCTCGAAATATGACAGACTAATGCTCTCCCAACTGAGCTATTTGCTCAAAAATAAAAAGTGGTACCGCAGGCAGAAATCAAACGTTTGAAAAAGCAGTTTCAGAAGTCAGCAACTTTCAACATAATACATTAGGGGCATGTTTGCGGGAAAGAAAAACTTCACCTGTTGTTGCAAGAGAGACAGAAACGGCCCAGCAGAGCTGTTCGAAGGTCCTTCCACACGGGATGAACCACTGCCCAAAAAGGTTCCATCAAGAACTCCCTGTGGACAGTGTCTCCGTCCAGTCATCCATTTAGTAAACAAATGGGTTCCAAAACGAACTTCATAGGAATTTGGTGACAAACCCGACCAGCATTTCTAACCATGTGTCCCCAAAACACTAGTTCAATGCTGCGAAACCCCGGATCTTCATAGGGAATTTGGTGACAAACCCGACCAGCATTTCTAACCATGTGTCCCCAAAAACACTAGTTCAACGCTGCGAAACCGGGGTTGAACCAGGGGACCTTTACAGATCTTCAGTCTAACGCTCTCCCAACTGAGCTATTTCGGCTCAAAGAATGAAAAGTGGTGCCGGCAGAAAGAAAAATATATCGAAATATGACAGACGTTTGAGAAGTCAGCAACTCTCAACATACCATCAGGGGCATGTTTGCGGGAAAACACAAAGCGTGACCTGTTATTGCACAGAGAGACAGAAAGCGGCCTAGCAGAGCTGTGCGAAGGTCCTTCCACACCGGGCGAACCACTGCCGCAAAGTTCCATCTTAGACTCCCTGTGGACAGTGTCTCCGTCCAGTCATCCATTTAGTAAACAAATGGGTTCCAACGGAACTTCATAGGGAATTTGGTGACAAACCCGACCAGCATTTCTAACCATGTGTCCCCCAAACACTACTAGTTCAATGCTGCGAAACCCGGGATCTTCATAGGGAATTTGGTGACAAACCCGACCAGTATTTCTAACCATGTGTCCCCAAAACACTAGTTCAATGCTGCGAAACCGGGATCTTCATAAGGAATTTGGTGACAAACCCGAACAGCATTTCTAACCATCGTCCCAAAACACTAGTTCAATGCTACGGCGGGTGATTTTAGTTCAATGCTGCGAAACCCGGATCTTCATAGGGAATTTGGTGACAAACCCGACCAGCATTTCTAACCATGTGTCCCCCAAACACTAGTTCAATACTGCCGAAACCGGATCGAACCAGGGACCTTTAGATCTTCAGTCTAACGCTCTCCCAACTGAGCTATTTCGGCTCAAAAGAGAATGAAAAGTGGTGCCCGTCAGGCAGAAAGAAAATATCTCGAAAATATGACAGGACGTTTGAGAGAAGTCAGCAACTCTCAACATATCATCAGGGGCATGTTTGCGGGAAAACACAAAACGTGACCTGTTATTGCACAGAGAGAAGAAACGGCCTAGCAGAGCAGCTGGAAGGTCCTTCCACACGGGACGAACCACTGCCGCAAAGTTCCATCATGAACTCCCTGTGGACAGTGTCTCCGTCCAGTCATCCATTTAGTAAACAAATGGGTTCCAACGGAACTTCATAGGAATTTGGTGACAAAACCGACCAGCATTTCTAACCATGTGGCCCCAAAACACTACTTCAATGCTGCGAAACCGGGATCTTCATAGGGAATTTGGTGACAAACCCGAACAGCATTTCTAACCATGTGTCCCCAAAACACTAGTTCAATGCTGCGAAACCGGGATCGAACCAGGGACCTTTAGATCTTCAGTCTAACGCTCTCCCAACTGAGCTATTTCGGCTCAAAGAGTGAAAAGTGGTGCCCGTCAGGCAGAAAAAGAAAATATCTCGAAATATGACGGACTAAGG